>NW_015373963.1:28286-35835 GCF_001272555.1 Dufourea novaeangliae
AAAAAAAAAAAAAAAAAAAAATGGTGGCCGACGATAACAAAGTCGCTAATAATTCTTGCCCGGAAATTCGGTGCACGTCGCAATACAAACTATTCAACAAATGATTCGGTTACGGCGCCTCTGCGAGATGATATACGCGACCCGGTAGGAGTAGAGGAACCCCGAGGAAAACCGTCCACCCGCGACTCGTGGTCGCGCTCGCGATCTCGCAACTTCTCACAGAAGGTGAGAAGCTGACCGGTGTTACGTGAGTTTACTCTATCGCAATCAATTACAGAATCACCCGAGATAGATAAGGTGGCTTACCGCCCACAAAGGTCGTCCCGGCGTCGCCTGGTTCTTTCGCCCGCACACTCGCGGCACAACAAACTTAGATTTCCTCTATCGTCGCCTGAGGCTGGCTCGTAACGGAATGGCGATTCGCGAATTTCGGCCAGCGGCCGTAACGCTCGGCGGTACCCCCCCCCTTTCCCCGTACGCTACCGTTCCGTTTCCCGTGCCCCCGCCACGAGTCTCCCCTGGAGTACCCGCCGGTCTTCAGGATTGACGATAGTCCTGAGACCCCTCGGGCCCTGAGGGTTTTCTTCTCCGCCAATAATCCCGACTCCCCTGGAGTCGGGTGGAGTACGGCACTCTGTCCCCTGGACTCGCTGGTACTCTCCCAATGCTGGGTCCTTCCTGCTGCCACCTCCGTTGAGAGTCCTTTACGGGGGGAGGCGCCGGTCACTGTCCATAATGGTCCGACTCCGTTGGTGCAGGTGTTTCCGACTCTCCAGTCGACTGGTCGCCTCACGAGGTCGGCTCCTCCACCGTTGTTTGGCGGTGTGGTCCTCTCACAGGGCAGGAGGCCCTTATCCCAATTTTCCGTCGGCTCCTGGTCAGGGTGGGGAAAACGATTTCGGAGTCGTGTGTAGCTTCTCGCTCGCTACGGCCCTGTAATTGCGCGTGGTTGCGCGGCGCGGTAAAATGCGCAATTAGTCGCAATTCAAATGTTCGCTATTTCTCGGGATTTCTCACGGAGCGCTCGTGTGCCTGCGAGTGCGTGCGCGCGCGCCGTTTTGCGGGGCAGGGGACGGTCCGGTTCCTTGCGCGCTACGCTCCATGGTGGTATATGGAGCGGTCGCGTTACGCTGTTCAAAAAGCAGCGTAACACACTACACGACACATTTGTAACTAAAGACTGATTAATTATACTATTATTTTATAAATCTGTGTTGTTCATTTTGAATCCATAACACGATCCAGAAATCTGTAGTATTAGCGATATACTAGTTTCCTCTAGTTTAGAATAAAATCAGTCGACCGTTCCCACACTAATACAACTTTACCGCTCGAGTTGTATTAATTATAAATTTAAAGGTTAGGAGGCACTAATTAACATTTGCTAACGGCTCCCTGATTTTGCATCAGGTTCGTCCGTGCATTACATTTTTCCAAGAGTATTTCCGACCCAGTGGCTCTCCGATTTCGCATCGGATTCGTCCACGAAACTTGGCCAATCCTGCGGTTCCCTGATTTCGCATCAGGTTCGTCCGCATCCTAACAGCTCCCTGATTTCGCATCAGGTTGGTCTGTACAGATTTTCCATCCCCCTCGCAGCTCCTCAGTTACGCGCCGTGTTCGTCTGCAATATCACATCCTAGTGACTCCCCGATTTCGCATCGGGTTCGTTCACCAATTTCACCTTCCTGCGGCTCCCTGATTTTGCATCAGGTTCGTCCTCGTTTTCAAACAACCTAGCGGCTCTTTAGCTTCGCGTCAGATTCGTCCGCGCACCTTACTAATAAACTGATACCATATTCCTTGGAAAACCTAAACTCGCCGGCCTTTTGTGTTGCTACGGCCCGGGCTCGTAACACTATAATCGAGAAAAACTGCTAACCTGCATAATTACCGCACTTTTTTTTAGATAAAAGTTTTGCCCTATTTTAGATAAAAAATAACCCTATTTCGAATAGAATGGTACTATGTACAAACATGTGTATTTTGTTCGATATATCACAGAACTATCGAACAACATACATAATTATTTGTATATGACAGAGAAAGGCATTATTTAAATAACGAATCAAATAAAAGATACTTTATTTTTATTCGTTATTCGAGGCTTAAATAATTCTGGTTATCTTTATTCGACGCATGACAAAACATTATTTTATTTGATGAGAATTTATCTTCAGTGTCGAATAAAGATTTCATCTTTATTTGTATCTTTATTTGACGTCAAATAATTTTTTGAGCGCGTTCGAGCCGCGCTGCCGAGGACGGGGAGTCGAAAGCTGGCCCGTGCGTTACAATGTAGTATCGCCCCATGACGAACGCAGGGATTGAAAGAAACCGTGATCTCTTATAATGTACTTTTAGAAAATGTGTTCGTCGAATAAATTCTCATCAAATAAAAAAATTATGTGTCATGCTGAGAACGGGGCTTCCTCAAAAGGAATATTTCGTCATCCAGGTGGCGCGGTCGCGAGAAAGAAAAGACGATCCTGCGACCGAGGGGGGAGAAAGGAAGCCCCGCGCGACTCACGCTATGCGAGTCGAGCAGTCGGTCGAAGACAACCGTACAAAGGTATCTGTTGACACCAGCCAATAAATATACTTATTCTTTTACTACAGTTATTATTTTACTACAGTTCAGAAGTGGGATACACACACGTGCGAAATAAATTCTCCAGTGACAGTTTAAAAAGTGTCAAGTGGTTATAAGATGCCACACGAATCGAGTAAACGTGATCGCAGCAAGCGATCGAGAAAAACGAATCGGGGTAGAAGACGAAAGGAGTCGGTTTCACCACGCGGGAGGAGTCGATCAAGGAAGCTGGAAGATCGGTGTCAAGAACGATCCAGGGAATCGAGTAGTGGTAACCGACACCGCTTCAGAAGTCCGCACGTTCAGAGGGTACCTCGAGGCACGGTTTCGAAACGTGGAGAAACACGCAGTAGGAGCCGATCGAGGGAGCGTCGACAGGAGGAAAGAAGGAGCATCATGAGTCTGAGTAACGGTACCCTGGAGTCGGGTGAGTCCGATTTAGCAAGGTTGACACTGGCATTGACGGAGGCTATTAAGACGGGTTCGGGGCAATCTAAACGCTACACGAATGAAAGGGTTATACCAGAGTTTGATCCGGAATCGCGAAACGGTGTCAGTGTTAGAATGGTTGAGGAAAATTAATGAATTTGCTAAGGTATTTAATTGGGATGATACGGATAAGGTTTTTTTCGCCGCAATTAAATTACAGGGCATAGCAAAAAAATGGTATGATGGGCTCACGAGCTCCCCTATGACGTGTCGCGAATTTTCGGAAACTATTACCCGGCAGTTTTCTGGAGAGGAAAATTTTGGAAAATTGTTGGAAGACGCTGCGTCGTATAAGAGTATTTTGGGCCAGAGTTTGCAATCGTATTGTTTCGAAAAGATAAAGAGGTTAAATAAATTGAACTTAAATGTTCCCGAAGAGAAAATTGTTGAATTCGTGGTACACGGGATACAGGACGATCAAATAAGAATGAGTTTGACAACGGCCAAGAAAAAGACCATTCCGGAATTGACGCGGTGCCTAGAATCACTTACGGTAGAAATAGCTAATAGCTCAAAAGCGGGGAAGGATAGGAAACGGCCCGTCGGTCGGGAAGGGACGAGAGAGACGCATAACCGTTTCGATTCGGACGCATGTTTTCGATGCGGCAAAAGAGGTCATAAAAGATTTAATTGTCCCAATTTAGAAAATAAGGGAACGAAAGGGATTAGTAAGGGGTCACAAGGGATCGACTTAGCTAGGAAGGAGAATACCGCGGGTACCACAGACAAAATGAAATCGGTAAGATGCGGTTATTGTAATATTCCGGGTCACGCGGAAAACCAATGTTATAAGAAACAGCGTAGCGAGAGTAAAGGGAGTAGCGGGAAGAATGCATGACCAACTAATGAGGGGGCACCACCGCCGTCGTACGCAGATAACATGGGCCCCTCGGCTCAGGTGTTAGAGGTCGAGACGGGAAAGGTAAACAAACGACTAAAGAAATGCTTAGTCGGGAAGGAAGAGAAAATATGCACAATCGATTTAGGCAGTGATTGCTCGATAATTCGAGAGAGCGTAGCTCAACAGCTGAGCCTAGCATTCAAAGAAACAAAAAAGACGTTATCTGGGTTTAATAATTCGTTAGTAGTACCCATAGCTCGTTTGAAAATTAAAATCCTTATTGATAATATTCCGTTTAAAATAAATGTTCTGATTTTGGCAGATGAGCAATTGTCGAAAGAAATAATCATCGGCCGAGATATTTTATTTAAGGCAGGAGTTCAAGCAATATCGGATTCTTCCGGTATAACATTTACCTATAATGAACGGGACAAAAGGAATAACAAGTTAGAGATTAATATGGTAGACCTTGGGAAACGGAGACCTATAGGGGAGGGTGATATTTGGGTCAACGATCTCGATGTTAGGAGTAAGACTCGATTGCTACGATTATTAAATGACTACAGGGACTGTATTTCGTTCAATTATGAAGAGTTAGGCCGAATAACTGCGGGAGAAATGAAAATTGAACTAACGGATAACGAACCGGTCTTTCATAAACCATACCGGCTATCAAAACCCGATACAGACAAAGTTAGAGATACGATAGCAGAGTTAGAGAGAAATAATATTATCCGCGAGAGTACGTCGCCATACGGTAGTCAAGTAGTACTAGTTAGGAAGAAAAATGGAGAAACTCGTATGGCAATAGAGTATAGAGCTCTTAATCGGAAAACTAAAATTATGAAGTTCCTATTGCCAATTATCGAAGACCAAATAGACCAGCTTGGTAATAAAAAGAAATTATTCACGTCATTAGACTTGAAATCGGGATTTTATCAGCT
Organism: Dufourea novaeangliae; assembly: GCF_001272555.1. NCBI lineage: Eukaryota > Metazoa > Arthropoda > Insecta > Hymenoptera > Halictidae > Dufourea > Dufourea novaeangliae. The sequence goes on from NW_015373963.1 coordinate 33,154, forward strand.
CCCGATACATCCCGATTCAATAGAAAAAAATGCCATCGTTACCCCAGATGGGCAATGGCAGTTCTTGCGCATCCGTTTGGATTGGTCAATGCCCTGCCAGTCTTCCAAGCTATGATCCAAAGAGTACTTAAAGACCTTAGCAACAATGTAAACTGAGGCTTCGTTACCGAGATATTAACGAAAAACCGCGACCAATCAGAGCGCGAGTTTGCCAGCCGAGTTCCCGCGCTAGCGGTGGCTACGCGCTACGCTTGTACTACGAAGCTCCGAATAAGTAGGTCATCATGCATCGCAGGAAACCGCGTATAATAATAGCAAATAAACAAGACGTAACAAATAAAATCATACTTTTTATCATCTGTCGTTTGTTATTTCAAGAGATTAATGAATGAAACGTAAATGTAGGCAAATTATGTGTAACGTAAAAAGACGAATGCACATTTACATTTTTGTAAATTCCTTTTTACGAATTTGTAAATTTCCTTTTCAAATAACGTGTGAACGAAAAGGTAATGTAACAGAGAATAAACGAGAAGTGATCGTAATTTGGTATTGGTATAAAAATTCGTAGTTTAATAACTGTCAACAATGTTACTGATAATGAATAAGTTTCTTCAAAAAGCCCGAAGAAAAATTTAGGTACCGAAACTTGCAGAATTATCGCCGGAAATAAGCCATAGCTTGCGTTAAATTAAGAAAATAATAATCAGCAATAAATTGATTAGAACTGACCCTTTCGGAAATTCACCTGCAGTTTGCAAACCTGTGTTACTAGGTCACTGAAACGATCTTGGTCATCGACGGCCGAAACGGTTTATTGTAGGGTATCGCCCAGTTCGCAGGTGATCGCAGGTATACCTCACCAGCCGAAGTTAAGGGTTGTAACGTCAAGTGCGTCCTGGTTATTCCACAGAAAACGTACTCACTTCACTGCACGACCACTAACACTGATCACCCGACACAATCACTTAATGTATTTTTAATCCAACGTGTTGTTACTTCATTAGGAAAATTCGTGGCCCCGGAAAGGGCCGATTGTTTTCAATTTTTCAGATGTTTTACGTTACCAAACACTTGCACAGCAACACCCGCATATCCGTTATTGTGTACGTACTACCATAACATTGCATAATACTCCCGTGAACTAAACATCTCTGTCGCCCGATTGCTAACCGACTGACAGAATTTTTCCTCTACCCCCAAGTAGTTTCCCATCGTTACATTGTGAGTTCACTCTCACCACGACAATCTTTAGGTAGAAAGAAACCAACGGTTCTAGGATAACACGTGCTTTGCAGAAGTGAAAGGAAAGGACCGTCGCGCAGTTTCTCCAAGGCGCCGTAGCCCGTTAATTTATTGCCAGGGTACCTACTCCTTCGAGATAGAAACAGACATCACGAGCATCGGCTTGAAAATGTCCGAAATGAAGAGGACCATCAACGTATCCCTTGCTTCGAGTTGGAAAGTACAGTGTACATTGTCTATCTCGAGGAGCAGGGAAAAGAATTTACCGACACGTGTCAGTTGACGTTGCTTGGCCCTGGACGACCACCCTCGAGGACACGAGGGCTGGAAGGGTCTCGTCCGGGCACGTCGCCTGAGCGAGAACTCTGATGGAGCTGATGTTCCACCAACACCCGGGCGAGCTTGCTCGTCCGGTACGGGGAATTTCGGCGAAGTTGGGGGCCCGACCGGCTCAAAGTCCACTCACCGCACCTCCACGTGGGGTCACTGGGCCTCCGCTCCAGTAGTTGAATATCGCTCCAGCGAATACCAATTTGCTGGACGCGGAGGGCGAACGCGGTGAGCTGGCATTTGGACGGCAAACGGCGACGAACTGGGCAAGTCGGGAGATGGGCTGGTCCGCCCGCAAGGACTTGGGATCATGACAATGACAACGAACGGATCAAACGTTTACGGTGCAGGGGGCGTAGGATCCCCCAGTACCGGCGCGGAGGGTGGTGGCCGACCGGGCCCCCCCGCGTCGTTATCCATCGAACGGGAGAGCACTGTGGTAGACCGCCAGGCCACAGTGTTCAGCACTGCTACTGGTGAAGAGGCGTCAGGGGCGGGCACATCGTCTGCCCCTGCGCCTGGAGGGAGGAGGGACATCACCGTCGCTTCGCCGGGACTGTCTGGGTCGGGCGGCGTCCCGCAGGTGCTGCTGCCGAGGATTCGGCTGCAGCGTCACGCGGGCGGCCGGAGCCGATGGCCCAGTACGACCAGCGTCGACGTTTGCTTGTCGCTCAGCGACGACGACGACTCGGACGCGTCGTCGACGGTCTCGGCGGCGTCGATTCGCTCTGACGCTGTCGCGCCTGGCGCGGCGACGGGGCGCAAGCGGGGGCGCCCTCCGACGGCGGGGGAGTACGTCGGCCTGGCGGAGGCCAAGAAGCGGCTCCTGGAGCTCACGCTCCAGGAGCGCCAGCTTCAGGAGGAGGCAGCGGTCGAGGACCCGATGGTGCACCCGCGTCCGGTGAGTCGGTCGTGTAAGCCGCTGCCTTCGGAGGACGGGCTAGCCACAGAGATGCGGCACGCCCCGAGGGCGGACCTGGGGGCGGTCATCTTCGAGAGGGTGGCCGTCGTCCAGAGGGTTGCGGAGTCGAGCCGCAACCTTAAAGGCACGTTCGTCCGCTCGCTGCGGGAGGCCGCGCTATATATTAAGTACGCGGCCGCCGAGCA
>NW_015373963.1:36842-41700 GCF_001272555.1 Dufourea novaeangliae
CCTCCGCTACCGTAAGGGCCAGACGGGGTCCTCCATTTTGGAGGTCCCCGGGCCGGAGAGCGCCGCGAGGGCTGACGCCCTCGCGGCCCGCCTTGTCGAGGTTTTCCGCGGCACCGCCGTCCGCGTCTCGAGGCCGGCAATGACCGCGGAAATGCGGTTGGCCGGCCTCAACGAGTCGGTGACCGCGGAGGCCATGGCGGCGGCGGTCGCCCGCGTCGGCGGCTGCGCGGCTGCCGAGGTCCGCTGCGGCGAGATCCGCCGAAACGCGTCGGGCCTTGGCACCGCGTGGGTGCATTGCCCCCTCGCGGCCGCGAGACGGCTGACGACGGCCGGTCGCATCCTGGTCGGCTGGTCGTCGCCCAGGGTGGAGGCGCTCCCGGCGCGGCCCCTCAGGTGCTACCGCTGCCTGGAAGAAGGGCACGTCCGCCAAAACTGTCCGCGCGATATGGACCGTGGCGGACGGTGCTACGGCTGCGGCGGCGAGGGGCATATGATCCGGGACTGCGCGGCGGCCCCCAAATGCCCGGTCTGCGTCGACGTGGGTTGGCCGGCGGACCACAGGCTGGGCATCAAGGGCAGCGCGCCTCCGTCGTCCCGGCGGGGCCGAGGGGGGCGTGGCGCGGCGGCGGCGACGGCGCCGACGCAGCGGGGGGTGAGCCGGCCGACTAGCTCGGCTGGCGACACGTCTCCGACGCCGTTGGCGTCGGCGGCGGAGTAGGGATGATCCGGCCGGGGGAGGCCATGGTTGCGGACTAGCATTCCCCCTATGGTCCGGATCCTCCAGGCCAACCTCAACCGCGCGGCACGGGCGCAGGGCTTGTTTGTCCATAGACTGTCCGAGTTGGGGTTGGCCTGGCCGTCGCCGCCGAGCCGTACCGCGTCCTTGACCGCCCCGATTGGGCGGGGGACGTGCTGGGCTCCGTGGCCGTGGTCGGCGACGGGGCCGCTCCCCTGAGCGTTTTATCGCGCGGGTGCGGCTTCGTCGCGGCGCTGGATGGGCGCCTCGCGGTGGTCGGATTGTATGCACCTCCGAGCATGCCCCTCGCGGCATTTGAGATGCTGTTGGACGGGATCCGGGACTTTGTGTCCCGTGATTCGACTCGTCCAACATTGGTCCTGGGGGACTTCAATGCGAAGTCTACCCTCTGGGGAGGCCCCAGGACCGACGCGAGGGGCTCTCATGGGCTTCGCCCGCCGCCGCGCGTCTCGTGTCGGGGTGGAGGGTGGCGGAGGAGGTGGTGACACTTGGTGACCACCTGCACATTATTTGTGATGTTTCCGCCGCCCCTCGAAGCCACCCCGCTCTCCGCCCGGGCGCTGGCCGGCCGCCGCGTACATGGACGCTCAAGCGCCTGGAGGAGGACGCGCTGATGGCAGCGGCCCTCCCCGTGTCCTGGCCGGAGGCTCCGGCCGGACCGGTCGCGGACGTCGACAGGGAGGCTGAATGATTCCGCGAGGCAATGGAGTCTGCGTGTGACGCAGCCATGCTCCGGGTCAGGAAGCCCCCTAGACGGGCCTCGTCTTGGTGGAGCGACGACATCGCTGCGCTGCGTGACGTGTGTCGCCGTGGTGGACCTCCAGAGCGCCATCGGGGAGGCCAAATCCCGTGCATGGGGTGAGCTCCTCGAGACGTTGGACCCTGACCCGTGGGGGCGCCCGTATCGCATCGTCCTGGGACGGATGTGGCCGGCGGGGCCCCCGGTCACGGAGTCTCTTGACCCCCAAGCTTTCGAGCGTGTCGTTGAGACGCTCTTTCCGGACGATCCGGATGAGGGCTCGCGGCCGCTCGAGCCGACGGACCCGACCAACTGGTCCGCCGAGCTGGGGGTCACGCAGGAGGAGCTCACGGCGGCTGTCAAGCGCCTCGGGGCCAATAAGGCTCCGGGGCCTGACGGCATCCGCGGGCGGGCGCTGGGATTGGCCTCACGCGTCCTTGGGCCTCGACTCATGCGGCTGTTTGACGGCTGCATGATGTCGGGGCGGGTCCCGCTGCCCTAGAAGCGGGGCCGCATGGTCCTCGTCCCGAAGAAAGGGAAGCCCGCGGACTCTCCTTCCGCGTTCCGGCCGATATGCCTCCTCGACGAGGCGGGCAAGCTCTTCGAGCGCGTGCACGCTGCCCGCCTGTCGAGGGGCATGTCCGACGGTGTTATCGGTTTGGGTTCTGCGAGACCGTCATCTCGCGGAAGGAGGACGACGAGCGGGACCGCGAGGCGCGCGATCCCGCTCGTCGAGAGAGGAGGAGAGCGAGGCTGGGTCGGGGTCGGGGCCGTGGGGCCCGCACAGCCGGCCCTGACGACGCCGGCGGGGGTGGACAGATTCCCCCCACGTAGGCGTCTCCTCGCTATGCGGCAGGCAAGGCCTGCGTGTATGCGCGGACGCGTGCGTGGACATCGGGAGCCGGAGCTTCGGCTCCTGTGGCTCCCGCCTTCACGCGCGCGTCCGCCGGGGCCGCTGATGCAGTCGGGGTGGGGTCCCCGGCTGCATCCAAAGCGGCCCGGTAGTGCCGGCGTCGGAGAGCAGTCCTCTGACGCTGGCGGAGTAATGAAGGGGGGTGACGGGGGTATCGGTCACCTCTGGGGGGCGTTCGATCGCCCCCACGGAACAGGCTCTCCGATAAGGGGAGCACGGGCGCGGCGGGGGCGGTGCGTTCATACGAGAAACCGCCACCGCCGAGTTCCGCCCGAGAAGGCTGCCGCGGGGGTATTAGTGGGTGAGAGTCCCACACTACCTCGGAGTCCCACCCCAAGACTCCGAGGTGTGCATAATGCATTTCCCCCGCGAAAAAAAAAAAAAAATGGACGACCACCCTTGTAGAGGCCGGAGGGGAATTTTCGGTTATTTATGGCTTAAAATCTTCGGCCTCGTAGCAACCGTGAACTCACAACAGAATTGACAATCGACAATTTTATTACAACTTTGTGAAATTGTAGTTCTCATGAAAACATTTCATACGTATTTTTTTTTTAGTATTCCGTCAAATATCTCGGAAATTATTAGAAATATAAAAACCATATAATTTGCAATATTGTATTTGTTTTGATATTGAATGTAGCTATATCATTGAATTCCAGAATAATCCCTTTCTTCTAAACAATCTTTCATCGACTCTGGGAGCACACAAGGTTGAAGCCGTGTTGAAAGCTGCCGATCCGCAGAACGTAAAGCAAGTTCGTCAGTTCTTGGGACTCGCGGGATATTTTCGCAAATTCATTCAGGATTTTGCTCGCAAAGCGGCACCTCTAACGGATCTCTTGCGTTAGAACGTACCTTGGTGACGGGGTCCTAGAGCCTCAGAAGCAGTGAAAGAAATAAAACGAGTCTTAGTCGATAGACCTATTTTAGCTATTTATGATCCGGTGTTACAAACGGAGGTGCATGCAGACTCTAGTGCGATTTGATTAGGGGCGACTCTATTTAAAAAACTCGGGAACGAGAACCGAGTAGTTGCTTATTACAGCCGTAAAACCACTCACGAGGAGCAAAGATACCATTCGTATGATTTAGAGACGTTAGCAGTTGTTCGGGCGTTAAAGACATTTAGAGTGTCCCTACTGGGAATTAAATTCACGGTAGTGACCGACTGTAGTGCAATTCGGGCCACAGCGAATAAGAAAGATGTCCAACCTAGAGTAGCCCGCTGGTGGCTGTATTTGCAGGACTATAACTTCAATATTGTTTATCGTCCGGGAACGAAGCTGGCCCATGTAAATTATTTAGGTGGCACAAATACAAGATCCTAACCTCGAGGTTGTTCGGCAGATATTAGAATCAGGCGATGTACAACCGAATACTAAACAATACTTTGATAAATATGTACTGAAAGCAGGTATTGTATTTCGGAAGATGGAAAGGGGAACAAGTGGGTCGTACCTAAAATGACACGATTTAATATAGTAAGTTACTGCCACGACGAACAAGAGCACTTCGCTCTAGAGAAGACACTAGAGAAAGTGCAGGAACATTATTGGTTTAACGGAATGAGAAAAGTCGTCTCCAAGTATGTCCAGGCATGTCTTAATTGCTTGTACTATAAAACTCCGGGTGGCGCAAGCCTGGATTGCTACATCCCATAAATAAATGGCTATGCCATTTCACACGGTACATCTCGATCATGTTGGCCCGTTCATTCGTAGTCGTAATAAGAATACGCAAATTCTCACTATCGTTTATGGTTTCACCAAGTTTTGCATACTCGAACCCGTTCGAGACACGGCAGTGAAGGGTGTTTTGAAGGCGTTGGTGATGTCTAAACTGACTGCCAACGCCACCCCACCCTGGGCGACGGTTGGGCCTACGATGGACTTGACATGATCGATCGCATCAACCGTCGACCGTCCATCGCCGAACCCGTACTGGCAATCCGCCATGCCGTGCTGACTGCTGCATAGGTCTGCTGCGAGTCAAGCAGACATATCGGCCGGTCGCAGAGGGCCACCTTGCGGGTTTTCCCTTCTTGGGAACGAGGCCTAGCCGCGCCCATTTTCACGGAAGTGGCCACCGCCTCGACTGTAGGCAGCTGTCTAGTTAGTTAGTTAGTTAGTATCACAATTCTCCCGGGAGAGGGGAAGTGCGATTTCCCCCCCAAGGCCCAGCTGTGGCTGCTAGTGCCGGTAGCTTTCACACAGCCCCCGCCACAGTAGCCGGGACTGCGGTGGGCGTTACCCGGGGATGCAATTTCCCCCGGCTTTCCAACCCGACCAACTTTTTTGGGCCCGGGCCGCATGGAGGCGAGGAAGTACTCGCCCGGGGGGCGGAGAGTAACTAGGATCGTCCCTTCCCTACCTGAATAATTAGATATGGAGTATGTCGTCGGGGCAACCGATCCTTCGTCTCCAAAGTGAGTACCGGCTCACTCTTA
>NW_015373964.1:0-37672 GCF_001272555.1 Dufourea novaeangliae
AATAATATCATAGTCTTGAATATGTAAAAAAAAATACTATCTGAATGAGTTAATATATTACATTATTACCTGAATTTGACAGACGACTTCACCGTAAGGCCAACACCCGTAGACAGCTGGCAGGAAACCGAATGGGGTAACCAAGAGTCCAATGGCCAAATCATTACTTGCCAGACTTGTCAGCAAATATCTTGGCTGCAATAAAGTTGAAGAGAACCTGTTGATCATTCAGATTACATTGGTGGCGTGTTATTCGTTTTATGAAACGAATGTTGGATTAGACTTCCTGAATATCAACGCATTAAACGTGTATTTTACGTTTGTTCATATTTTATTTATTATTTAAGAATATTATATTTTATGCAATTTTCATACATGTACCTCGTTCTAAGCAAAATAAGGAACAATCGAACGTCACTTAAGCAGGCCGTACATGGTGAGGTTTACCTCGACGCCTGGCCTAATGAGGTTGTCACACGTAGGGGGAGTTGGATCTCCCGAAGCCTCCTTGTGATCGGTAGCAGGCTGGAGGGGCCGTGCCGAACGCATGGGCGAATGTTCCCGAAGGGACCTTCGAGTGATGTGCGTGAGTGAGAAGACTGAGAAAGAATCACAGAGGGTGAAGCGTGTGGAGTGCGACGACAGCAAAATGTATATGTATCTAGTATTAATGATGAAATAGTTTAGTTTAGAATTATCGATACCATCCGTTTGTCGGTAATTACCGCAGCAGAAATGAAGTAGCCGGAGTGAATCCTTTGCACTAGAAAGAGGGAAAGTTCATCTACAGACGAATTCATATATGGGTATATAATTCCACACCAAACAGACCACTTTTGTACACGATATTTGGGATTTTGGTCAAATTGAAATGTAATCCATGTGAAAATAGGAGGGGTTTATGTTATAATTTCGTTAATTTTGAAATTGCTTAAAAGATACCGACCTACAGATTGTGCAATTATCACTGATTTATACGAAAACTAGCTTTACAAAAGAATATTTATGTCTACAATTATTAATGCAATTGCAAATATAAAATTTTCATTTCAATTATAAAGGATCATTCTTTTTAACTAATATAGAATGATATGGATAAAACTATTCCAAACAATAAGAGTATGTGAATATTATGAAATCGCCTTCAATGCCTCACCCTCTGTGATTCTTTTTCAACCTTCTGCATTCGGCACTGCCTACCATCCCGCTACAGATTGTAAGGAGGCTTTGGGAGACCCAACCTCCCTAACGTGAGACGACCTCATGAGGCCAGGCCTCGAGGTAAACCTCACCGTGTATGGCCTGCTTTACAAGTAAGTTCGTTTAATCGTTAATTATACTTCGCTGTCTCCTCTAGATCAATAGGTAGTTGTTTAAAGCATGTCTTTTCTGCCTACATTTTAGTACACTACAAAAACCCGCCACTAGGGCGAAAAACTTCATAGCTTCTCGAATGTCATCAACACGTTACACGCTTCTTCAATAACAATATCGTTCCTATCTAGATTCTAGGGACTTCTATAAACGTAATAATTCTTTGAACAATATAGAAACTGAAATAAATGTTTTAAATGGTCTAATCCAAAAAGAAACAAAAATACATACCTTTTCGTCTCTACCCAGTACTTTAAAAAAAATCGTGCGAACATAATACGTATTTTATGAGAAGGCACTAGGCAGGAGATACCACTCAATTTTCGTGATCGGTTAAACTCGTAAACTCAAGTATAGGAGAAGGAAGAGGGCATTGTGACTGATGTGGTTAACGTATGACTGTACAGTCGAACGATCTGGAGATCTCGGATTCGAATCCAGCTTGCCCAGCCCTTTCGCCCATTTTTGTACAATACTTTAAACTCCCTCCATCATTGGTAAAAAAGGAAAGCAATTGTAGTGAGAGACAGAGATCTAAAGTTTCGCTTCCACAACACATAATAGTTTATGGCGTTGTGCTAAGTATAGTGGGTTACTTATCAATGCAGAAAGAATAAAGCTTGAATAACACTATACAGTTCTCACTATTGAGGATTTCAGGTGTAATCCGTGTCCTCCTGAAAGAATTATTCCAACGTTTCGCAAGCTTGCAGTTAGCTTCATCGGGGTCAAATGCACACTATTGTGTAAAGGTCTCGTCAAGATATGTACATACACCGTGGTCGTAGAATCATTCGGACGCAAAAGTACACATGATCATAATTAACTTATGTAAAAAAGTTCAGTGCTGTATATATCCGAAATACTGCTGACATTTTTTATTATTTAAGACAAGTACGAAAAATTAAAGTTCTTTCAAATATTCTAAATATTAAACAATTATTCTGGTAGTGAATGAAGTGAGTGATAAGGTACAGTTAGTGAACATTTTTCTCCGTTTTGTTGAAGGTATAGGACACTATAGGTGCAACCCGCACACGGCCTAAGTGTGGCGACATCAGTAATTGGTGTTGCCGCTCAACGCGTTAATTTGTGACTAGATTATATCTTCACGAGGACTATATAATGTGGTAATTCATATTTTTAGTGTACCCTGTGCATGTTCTTGCACAACAGTCACCGAGCAGAACTTTTATTTAATTACTCGGCCGACCATTTGACCCACTGTTACGAAAAATTACTGCTATTTCTGTGGATACTAGTAGGAGGTATAGTAACAATTAGAGTTTGTCTCCACTTAATTAAATCGTGACAGCTCTCTCTGTCTTTGGCTGAGTAGTGATTCGTTTGTGACATATTGTATATTGGATAAGCAATTAGATAAAAAATATGTTTGGATAAGTATTAGTATTGCATGATCAACATTATAATATTTGTAGATTATGTGTAAAACGTGCAGCAACAATTTTTAATGCAGGGGGCAATATAAAGAAAATGACATTTCACTTCCGATCAAACTTAATTTTAGATCAATTTCATTGAATAAATATACACAGATACGCAAGTATAAATTACAGATTCATATTTGAAAACCATGACCATTTCATTTACATTTTATACAAAAAGTAAATATCTTCCACATCATTTACACAAGATATTTCCAAAGAAGTTAGACATTTTTGGAGGATCGATTTTAAGTAGGTATTCAAGTGACAAAAAAAGTTTCTATGTACACAATTACTGCACCATATTTTAGATCAATCACTTGCATTTAGTGTAGAGAAAAAATCAATACGAAGCTAATATTACAAAATTTCCTGTAACCCACTCACCTGTGCGTGAATATATTTGCTGTATCGTCTGCTGTTAATAACGCATATTACTAGTAAATTCGCGCATAGAATACCAAGACTTAGTGAAAGAATCAAAGTCGCACGTAACAATTCTCCCAGTCCTGGTGCGGTCCAAGCGGCCTCGGACGTGTCTCTCCGCCAACAACTGCTGTTGCTCAGTGCAGGCGCAAGCATGATTGTCTGCTTGTGTTCCATTTTTGCTGTGTGTCTCGTTTTCAATATTTGGAATTACTCTCGATCTCCTAGCCCAGACGAGACGTTCTTGTCTCGTGCGAGGCTGGTTTGTCACATGTGTTACTCGATAGAATTTCATCCCTGCTGTACCATCAGCCCAGCCGGGCTCGCTTGTTCATAATTCAAGACGGTCACAACAGTCCTCTTCATTGTCACAAAGCAGGCAGCTCTTCTATGATTACTTTCGTTGGGTGCACTGCGAGAAACCACCCCGTTGTAATTCAAACTCAAGGACTATTTATTTCAAGATGATCGAGCTGGCAGTTTTGACCACAACGCTGATTCCTTAAGTGGCACATGACGTCAAGGCACTATTTGTTATGTTACGATGAAGGTATCTGAAACAGAAATAAACGCATATGTGATTAATGGACTATCGTTAAGAAATGATATCATTTTATTTACAATTTGCATTTATTACAATCCGTGGCAAAAGTATTCCATTCTCCAGTTGCGGATACATTTATATGGCAAAATATTAATGATAGTAATCACTTATTTACAAACACAGCGTAAACGTTAAATGTGCTAGGTTATTTTATTAGTTAAAGTATAATTCGAAGGGATTACAATTTTTACGACTGCTTAGTGCATACACTAACTCATGAAGACCTTCAAACAATGTTGCTATTCGAAATTATATTGTAAATAATGTTGTACATTTCAGTTATTATAAACATAACATTATGCTATGTTACATGAATGTAACAAAGGAAGTAACATAACTAGAACGAAAAAACATATTCTAGATCTATGGCAAGATTCTGAGAGTAAATCATTTATTTATCTAAAGACATTTTAGCACATTTTCAGCAGATCTCCAAGGTGAACCTCGTATAAAGAGTTAACCACTTAGATAAACATTTAACGAATTACTACATACTGTTTATCGGATTTAAATTTCGGATGATTTCCGAATTTACAAAACAGTAATTTTGGCTCAATGTCATTCTATGCAAGGTGATGGAACCCCATGAGCAAGGTGTCATTCTTTAGAGAATCTATAGAGAAGTGTAACGACACTAGTGGTCTTGTGCAGAAACTTCAGAAAATTTGAAAAAATAAACTGTCTCTAACCAACACAGAATCAGTACTTTGCTTTAAGTAAGTGGATTTTTTAAACTGTCTCTAACCGACACAGAATCAGTATTTTACTTTAAATCAATGATTTTTTTTCCTTAACTGTATCTATTATTTTCAAATCGGGTGCAGTAATTTTTTGGGTGTACCATCAAATGACGTTTTGATAAATTCTTTTAGTCATTTCAGGTATTCTGCTTGGCATAGTTTCTTCAGTTCGTTTCCGTTTCTATTTTCACCTTCATTTTTGTCTTAAATAATTCCAAACAAGTTCAATAAATTACTTATAAATCTACTTCCTGCTTATAAGTAGTTTCGTTCATGTTTTACTACTCATGCTATATACTTCAGGTCATCGTTTTCTTGTTAAAATCAAACAGTTATTAAGTGATTTTCGTCTATTTGTTATTGCATGGCTTTCCAATTCACGTTATTCCTTAACAGTCACAGACTATCTGTAACTTTTGTACTGTATGTACATAGAAATCGGTAGTAGATCGACTAAGTAGTTGTAAGGAAGTAATAGTCTTAGGAGATTTTTTGACAGGTGTAGGATAAGAAAGCTAAATCAGTATTTATATTGAAGAATCTCTGATTCAATTAATGGTCTCAGTGAATCGAGGTTAACGCAGTACACGCAAACATACTGACTCCAATACTCTTTTTTTAACATTCTGAAAATTAGTTAAAAAATGATATTCTCTTCACGTATTAACGAATTATTAAGAAGTTATAAATACGTACAACTATTGTATAAGAATCAAGAAATTAAACAATGTATACAAATCGCTGAAGTCAACGTCTCTTTTGTATTTTCTAAAGCTTTTAATGTTCCCTAAAGCCATTATACTAGGAATAAAAAGAAAATTTTAGAACAGTGAAATGAGGGAAAACGAATGCCCGGGGGCGATTCGCGGAAGAACGGGTCCCTTTTAATTATAACGAAACCTACGACCGCCAAGATTCGTTCCGGCTCGTTAACTACGTACGTCCTCGTTATTCAACTCTTGCCATCGATTTTTCTTCGTTCGTGGGCACCGAGTATTGAAACCGGTTCGGATTTCTCAATTTTCACATCTTTCTAAGCGATTCAATATTGCAAATTTATCATTCATATATTTGTAGGCGTATACAGGGTCCTACCAAAATTATTAGATATTCTCTTAGGTAATATTAATGGGATAACTTATTACGTTTGTATATGGAATTATCCGCTCTTAAACACAAATATAAATCTTAATTGTAATATTATATTTGTAGTAAATCCTCAAAATGTCCATCACCCTAATTGATAATCATTTCCAGTCTTCTGTGAAAACAGTTGAATTGATTTATGTTTATAAAAACGTAGATGAATGCAAATGTACAATAAGTAAAGTTTGTGCAGTACGGGTTTTAAACAAAGTGATTTCAAACAAAACATTATTGCAATGTTTTCTTTTAGGCCAAATTAATGATCACTTTAGGGGACTAGGCTATCGTTTGTCGTGAAAAAAAACTTTTCGATTTCATTTATTTGTAAGAAAAAGAAAATAAGTTCAGATGTATCCTTTTACCCAATGTTTACTGCTATCATAAGGTTTAAAAAAAAATTGGTATGAAATATACATATGTGCTTTCAAAATAGTGGTGCATACTAGTAGGTACACATTTCAAAGTTTTTCTGTGGTTTCGCCCTAATATCGGTCTTAAAAAGTGACGTAATTCAATTTCACAAGATGATTATTGGTTACTAGAACCATAGTTTCCCGCTGAACCTAAAAAATCAAAAATCGAAATAAACTTCTTAAACTGGTGGCCGAAAAACGGCGATTTTTTCGAGAGACGAACATTCGTCCTTGCGTGTGCGCTACTAAACAAAACGTGAAATAGGGAAAGTAAACAAACATTGAGCAATTCTCGCGAACTATGACCTTGCAATTATGCCTCAAATATGACAATATTAGAGCTGTGCACTGTGGAACACCTTGAGACAATCCTATGCATGGTCTTAAAAATATGTTTGAAACTAAACCTGTGCAGCAATTTATATGTATATACAAAATTGCTACTGACATTGACATTTATAACGTATATCAAGGTCATTGAAATGATTACGAGCCAAGGTCGTGAGCAGACAGCTGCTGGGATGATTGAGAAAGAGGACGAACCTGATACGACATCAGGGAACCTCTAGGAATGGAGTCACTTACGGACGAACCGCAATTAGGTGAAACTCGTGGACAAACACGATGCGAAATCGGGGAGTCACTAGGATCAAATTGTGCAGACGAACTCAACACGTAGCTAAGGAGCAGGGCCGTTCCTGAGTTGTTGGCCGCCCGGGTGCAAAAACGATATGGCCGCCTGTATTAATTTAATATTATTTAATTAAGAATTTGATACGCAGTGTTTACTTTTACATCTATATATATTGTTTTTTAACATTTATCATGTAAAACGTACACTTTTTAATTTTTATTTTGATAGAATGAAACGGAGATCCTTAAAAAATAAATAAGGTTTTATTTAAAATGAATATTTCAGTCTACATATAAGTAGAAAACTAACGTGTAATATTTGTAATAATGATGTTATGGTTGATGAATTGCGACCATTAATTACCTACACGGATTTAACCCAAAAAATATGACTAAATATCATATGCTATTTTGGACTCTCCATGAAGATAGTTTATTCTTGTATATGAGTACTGTTACAAAGATTACGTATAAAATTAATTTGATTGAATTCTATTCGTTCAAAATTTTCATAATCATTAGAAAAGTTTTGATTATTATACTTGCTAACTAGAATTTTACATATAATATCGATCTATAGCCGGCCCTGAGTTTGGCCGCCCAGGTGCGGAGGCACCTTTTGCACCACCGCCAGGAATGGCCCTGCTGAGGAGCTGTCAGGAGGGTGGAAAATCTGTACAGACGAACCTGATGTAAAATTAGGGAGCTGTTTGGATGCGAAAGAACCTGATGCGAAATCAGGCAGCTAAGGGATCGGTCAAATTTCGTGGACGAACCCAATGCAAAATCGGGGAGCCGCACCAGATGGTAATTAAGCCTCGTAACTTGTTAAATAAAATTATATACAACTCGAGCAGTAATATTGTATCATATGGAAACAGTTAACTACGACTATAAATGTTACTAAACCAATGATTTTCAAGAATAAAAATACTCAAGTGTATTACACAAATCAATTTGGTATAAGTATGTATGTAGTGTGACGTTGTTGCGGTAATTATCAGTAAGTGTAACTCTACCAATTTGATGCTCTGTGTTAGTGCACGGGCAACCTTTTTTTTCTTAACGGTGGGAAAACTTTTGAAAGATGTACCGCCTTCGCTGGGGCGGAGACAGCCTATGTAGGATTTTTACCCATTAAAAACCTCCTGGTGACCCTCTCGAGCGTGAGGACCGGCCACGGGAACGCCAAAGTACACTTCCGCGACCGGCCCCGGGCACACTGGCAACCTTGGCTAATATCTAAGCTGTGGAAGTTATTGCAAATTCATAGTTTCGAATTCGAATATATGTACGTATATTATACATAGAGAATAAAAATTAAAAAAGAATAATAGAGTATTATACAAATAAAAGAATAGAATAGAGTAGGATAAAAAAAATAAAGAATAAAAATTGGAAGTGAATGGCGCTTTAAATGTTGTAGTAGGGGCATTAGTACAGTAATACTAATACAAATAGCATTAAACCTTAACCGTTTGTCTGTGGACGAGCGCGACCGCACTCATCGCCTATTTCACTAAACTGCGACAAGCGAGACACATTGATCCCCTATGCCCTATTCTACTTAAAACCACCGTCGAGCACGATCGCGCTACAACAAAGGCATTATCGTTGCTTCTCGCTTCACAATCAGTTACTGGTACGAAGTAAAGAAATTAGATCAGAACAGATCAAAAATCAGAATATAATAAATGTTTTATATATTTTATAATATATTATTATTGTTCAGCATACGTTATATTACTTTAGTATTAAAAAATAAAATCACATTCTGAAGTTAAAATTAATGTTCTTCGATATTAGAAATTGTACTTTATTCTTGTGGTTTTGATCGTTTACACAGTAGACAATCAATTTTTGTTATTTTCAGAAAAAACATTCAATTGTTTATATGTGCGTGCGTATATGTTAATAAAAATGTGGGATACTTTCTCAGGGTAGATTTTACATACAAAACTAAGACGAAAATCAAGAATGACGAAATAGCGTTCGTGGCTTCGTTTCCGAGTTATAAATTGTAGAAACTACAGATGAAATACGCGTAAAATATGTACCAGTACTTGAGAGGCGCGCTGTTCAATTGTTTCACGAGCTGGTTTAATTCATTTGATTTTATTTCATTCATAAATTTAACTAGGTCGTCGATCGATCCCGTGTGTCAGCGGGGAATCGACTGTTATAAATTGTATAACGACAATTAATAACTCGGAAACGAAGCATCGAACGCAAATTCGTAATTTTTTATTTTTGTCTTATAGTTTTGCATGTAGAATCTACCATGTGAACGTGTCCCACATATTTATTAATACCCTATATAGCACGAAAAACGTTATTTTAACATTATTTTATTATAACACTTTTCTTTTTCTTTTTTAACAGGTTTTATAAGTTTGCTATAGTACGATGTTCTGTTATACATATAGTGTAGACCTGTGTTATGAAAATTAAGTTTACAGTGACAACAATGAAACAAAGGTATACAGTGAAAGGCACTGTATAGAACTATATGTTGTATTTTATGAACACTTCTAACATATCATTCTATTCAAGCTAAAACTATTTTGGCGAAAATATTATCACCAATGCTATTACTAAAATATTTTCGATTTTCGAATTGTAATAGAGTGATAGAACTGTGTTGAATTATAAATGTCAGCGGTAAAAGAATGAAATTTCAAAATTCAGACCTGTTCCTTCACTGACAGAACGTCACAGGTGCATTTGACGCTGCGATCCATACCAGAGTATATCGTGACATAGATGGAAACGCTGTTTTTCGTAGCATATATGTAGATCTCGGGAGAGAAGAGTGAGGTAGACGACTATGTTATTCAACGACGTATTGTAAATGAATTTCAAACACGTGTACCTATGTCCTACGCTTCAAAAGGTTTCGAGAAAAATCATTTTGAAATACCTAAACACATATATCCAGAATGTTTCCAAAGTGGTTGTACAACCCGAAATGATGTGATTGTACATGCAAAAATAGTAAAAAATGTGGAATAACATTTTTCCGTACAGTGCCTCGCTATCGACAAAATCAAATTTGAAAATCTGCTAGACACGCGTACAATTTGATAGTTTTTATTTGCTGTCACTGAATACACACCTGTTAGATGAACTTTAACAATTAAATATCATGGAAACGTAGCATCGTATGAACAAATCTTATTCCCCATCTTCGATTTATATACACTGAAATATGCACAGTTTATACAATTTTTTTCCACATAAAATCGGAATTTTTTGTCATTGAAGGATATTTGAGCTAGCCAGCTTATACAGGGTGTAATAAAAATGTTGCTCGACCCGGAAATGGGACACTTGGGGGGTGAATTGGAACAACTTTTTCCTTAACAAAAATATAATCTGAGGCTTCGTTACCGAGATATTAACAAAAAACCGTGACCAATCAGAGCGCGAGTTTGCCAGCCGAATACCCGCGCTAGCGGTAGCTACGCGCTGCGCTTGTATCATACTATGGAGCTCCGAACAAGCAAGTCGGCATACATCGCAGGAAATTGCGTATAATAGCAAATAAAAAAAGGTCAAATTAGATCCAATTTAATTGCACTTTTTTGTAAATTCTTGCGCAACGCCCAATGTACTTCTCGGTATTCATTGTTTCCCCGATAAATGTAATATTTCCAACACCAGAGAATGCCATATAGCCCCATAGCATCACGTGTCCACCGCCGTGCTTCTCAGTTGGTCTAAGATTCTTTTGTTGAAGTTCAGTAAGGTAAATGTCCCAGTGGTTTCTAATAGTTTGAGGACACACATTCTTCCCTGTTTTTGTCACGACATCATTGAATAGTGTTCGAGCACTTACAAATGGATGTTTTGTAGCTTCTTTAATAATACTTTGACGCTCTTTAATTGTAAGTGTAAGTATCTTCGGCCGACCTGACCGTGACGTATTCTCTGTAGTTTTTGTTTTCTGGTACTTTTTAACAATATACTGCATTGTTGAAAAATGTAAACTTAAAGTTTTGCCAATTTTTCTATAACTTTTCCCACGTTTTCGAAGAGAAGTAACACGATCTCGCACCGATACGGGTATTTCATTTTTCTTCGCTGTTATGGCTTCTGTATGAAGTTCAAAGACGTGCTACCACCGTGAGCAGACCAAGACCACTATGTAAACAAACACTTGTTTACAGTTTGGTCGGTGTCGCGACGATGCATGCTTATTTTTACGATTTATCAGTAGAATCATAAATGTACAAATACATTTTTTACTTCCAAATTCTTATTTTTATTGCATTATTTTTTCGTAACATTATCTCTGTCCATAGTATACTATTTATAGATACAGTTTTTGTTAGTGTATCACTTGTTTATATAAAGTTATTGCAAAAAAACTAGGTGTACAAATACTCTTTTGACCCACAAAACAGTATGTTCGAAATGTCCACACCTCTCTTCTATGCACAACCGCAATCTTCTTTCAAATAACCTCAGGACCCTTTGGAATAATCTGCTGTTTGTATTCATATCCGTACCTGCGGCGTTTCTGATTCCTGTAGCCTCGTTTCTGCTCCTGTCTCCTCTTCCACAGGCAATTAGTATGTCCGTAATTTCAGAAAATCTTCTCGTAAATGATATCACTACGCATAAGAAGAATGAAGCGCGTAAAAAGGAACACACGCGAACAAGAAACCACAGGCAATAATTACCATAGAACTCAAAAATGTAAGAATTCGCGAAAAAATAATTGCGCTGATTGTCGCGAAATATATTGTAATAATTGAGAAAAGTGCGTGCGAGTTATTTCTGCCCGAGCCGCAGACCTTCAAAACAATTCTTTTAACTAAAATAATTTTTACTAGGGTAGGAACCATTGTGTCTCCACTGTAGACACCCACAAAACTCAATTTTGATCAATTTATTAGTGCAACAGTCATAATTCATTGAGAAAAGGTTGACACTATATTTCAAACAACTGTAATATCAACAATTTTTTAAATTTTCCAAAATCCTTCGACGTTTGTTTATATATCACTAAAAGCTACAATATATACAAGTTTCAACAAAAATACTTGTAACATATTTTGTTTCAAAATATGTAATGTATACTACATCCAATATTTGATCGTCGAAAAACGTATTGTTAGATGAGTCAGTCGCGAGATCAATAATTTCGTCGCCGTCTATTGGTTGTTCTTTTCCTTTGTGATAAGTTTACACAGTAGACAATCAATTTTTGTTATTTTTAGAAATAACATTCAATTGTTTATATGTGCGTGCGTATATGTTAATCGTATTTGTAACGTGCGTAATATGTAAATAATATTTTTCAAGTTTTAGTCTCCACCGAAGTAGACGCGAGGATGGTTCCTTAACCGAGAATAACCATTTCAATGCTTGGTGAACCGTTAGTATCTTAAATTTCCGTCCCAACAGGTAATGCCGAAGTCGCTTCACTGCCCATACTATAGCAGAAAGTTCTTTTTCTGTCGTCGTGTAACCTTCCTGAGACAGGATAGCGCCAAGTTCGTTTGAGGCCTAGTTAGCGTGAATGTCTTCGAGAAATCTGGGTACTTAAGTACTAAGTTTTCGCATAATTTTTGTCGCAATAAATCGGAAGCTTCTTGGCAATGGTCCTTTTTTCTTAGTTCTGTGAGAGGTTTAGTATGGTGTTCGAAATTTCTTACAAATTTCCTATAGTATCCAGCCAGCCCGAGAAAGGATTTACTTTCGTTGGATTTCTTGGAACTCTAAATGATTTCACCGCTTCTATTTTCTTATCGTTAGGTTTTACTCCTTCGGCTGTTATAACGTGTCCTAAGTATTTAAAATTCTGGTTGTAAGTACTAGCATTTATCTGGCTGGAGTTTTAATCCTGTTTCTCTTAATCGCTGTAATAGAGTGGCGAAATTTAAATTATGTTCTTTTAGTGTAGCTCCGAAAATGACAATATCGTCGAGGTACACGAAGCAATATTATCTAATAAGCCCTCGTAGTGCCGTACAAAGAACGTCTTTACAAACATGATTTGCCGTCGTAAGCGAAGTCGTGTTCTCACGTTGACTGAGCGGCGTAGAGAGTTCGTTACCTCCGGAATCGTAATCTAACACTTTGCCATTGTTACATAACTTTTAACTGCCGCTGTAGTTTATATAATTTTCATTTTTAGGTATATGCCAAAACAATGGCCCGTTTTAATATTAAATAATAGCTACGACAACTCCTGGTAGAACCAGTTCCCTTCATTTTCGAGAATGTTTACAATTCTTTAGATGAAAATTGAAGTCCCCGCCTTGTCGATAAAGTAAAACAATGCCACCAAAATTAACTTCAACTAGACGGCCATTAGGTTTGCGTACTGGTTATTCCACACACAATGTCTGGGATTTTGCGTAGTTTAATATATTGTACTTCATATGCATTAGTGTAATATGTTGTACTTCATACATAAACCCATACATACCCCCATTCATAAAAAAACCCCCCCCCCCCCCCCCGCCGCTCCGGTTATGTCACATTTTACTGGTGTCCAAATTCTTTAAAAAATACAGACTCGTAAAGTTGGGAATTTTTACAGATTTTTACGAAAACTCTCATCACTGGACTGCGGATTTTTATGCAAAACAACATTTTATAAAGTAATTCATACAGACAGGAGCAGAAGTAGGAATTTCCTTCTTCTCTTGAATATTTTATTGGATTAAAAATAAAATAGAAACTCCGTTGTATCTAATGAAAGTTCTGTCCTTTATTGTATTTCACAGCGCCCCATAGGCTAGAAATATAAATGCATAAAATCCGCAGTCCACTCATCACTAAAGAAGTTTTATCTTCGTAACTATTAAAGATACGAAATTAACTCTGTTTTCATATTGATCGTAATGGATCGTTCTTTGTAACGAACTTTTTTTGTTTCGAACGCAAAGTTATGTTTGCAGTTAAAAATATGTTTGTTTTGCAAATTTGATTCCCAAGTCACAAATTTAAAAATTTGAAAAGAATATGTCAGTATTCTCTTATCTTTTCTCCTTAAAATCTATCTGTTTAATCTGCGGGCACTCTTTATTTGACAGGAAAAATTGCAGGGCGACAAAGGTCGCGACATCCGACGATTCATGTGGATTCTAGTGGAACAAACTACTCAGTTTTGTGTCAAAATCGTAGAACTTTTTACAGAAATAAGATAGAGGAACGAATCTTTTTCGAGGCTAAATCTAAAATGTTGCAGAATCAGGAAAAAATGTAGAAGTAGTATCACAAACAAGTTTTGACCTTGGAAATCTATGTCAAACTTGACATTTTTAA
The DNA here is from genome assembly GCF_001272555.1 of Dufourea novaeangliae. Classification (NCBI taxonomy): domain Eukaryota; kingdom Metazoa; phylum Arthropoda; class Insecta; order Hymenoptera; family Halictidae; genus Dufourea; species Dufourea novaeangliae. The sequence continues at coordinate 14,063 of NW_015373964.1, forward strand.
AGATAATTGCGGTTTTTCCTTTATAATGTGTTATTGAATTTTAAGACAAATGTGAGGTAAGTGAAAAACGCAATAAAAATCATGATTATTCTGGTTTACATGCTTTGATAACACTTTAGTTTAAATTTGATTTATTGTCAAATTCATGTGTACAGGCTACATTTGCACTAAAATATTGTCAAAGCATATACACTAGAAGAATCATGATTTATATCAACTTTTCCACTTAAATCGCATTTTCTTAAGATTCTGTAGTAGTAGGCAAATTTGGCGGTCAGATTTGAATGTAGCGTGTCAAATAGGAGGTGATATATTATAAGTTAAGGACAAAATTCAACCACAAATTATAATGGAAAGACCGAAATTTTCTTAGAAAATGTCAAATTTGACACACATTTCCAAAGTCAAAACGTCTTTATGACACTTCGTCTACAATTTTTCCTGGTTCTGCAAAATCTTAGATTTAACCTTGAAAAAGATTCATTCCTGTCTCTTATTTCTGTTAAAAGGTACACTGAAATGAACAGTCCGTTCAACTGCACGCCCTGGCGCGCTTACCTGTATCGCCGGATGCCGCGACCTTTGTCGGCCAGCTCCGACCACAATTTTAGAATGCTCGCGAATTAAACAAACGTATTTTAAAGAGAAGAGATCAGAGAATACGGACATATACTTTTCAAATTTTTAAATTTGTGACCGAGGAATGAAATTTGCAAAACAAAAATATTTTTAATAAATAGCTTTATTTTTGCAAAACTAACTTTACGAACAAAACGAAAAATTAGTTACAAAGAACAATCCTTTACGATCAAAATGAAAACAGAACCAAGTTCGTATATTTAATAGTTACGGACATAAAAAATCTTTTGCGATGGTAATTTTCGTAAAAGTCAGTAAAAATTGCTAACTTGGAGGGTCTGTATATCTTAAACAATTTCGAAACCACCAACATGATGAATCCCCCCGTTTTAAGTATAATTTTGTACTACACCTTGCACTTAGGGTCATTCCAAAAATGATTTCTGCACCCTTTTCTTGTTAGGTAGGAAAGAAATAACACTAAAAGTTGAGTCCTTATGTGTTTCTATTGGTAGATGTATACCTGGACTGTCCGCATTTCTTATGTTTTCATTATCACCACGATTTTATCCAAACTGTTTATAGTCGTAGATGCAAAATATAAGTGCAGATGCAGACATTTAGAAATATCTGGTTTTACTTAACAAATTCAAAGAAATCTTCATATTATTTATATCGGATTATATAAAAAAAAGTCTTCACAAGGTGAGTTCTCTCAATTTTGATACTCCATTTAATTTCAAAGCTATTAGACTGCGTACACTTGGCATCAAAATACGTATTCGCACATGTATATGATGTATAAGATGCAATATGTACAACTTATACAATAATCTGTACATTGTGTGTTAAAAATGTCATGTTGAATTGTGGTTTCTTATTATTAAATTTCACTGGACAACCCAAAACATTTAGCACAGCATTCAAATTTTTATTGTATAACGTTTTAATTCGAGAAAAATTAAAGTTATTAGAAATTATCAGTAAATATATAAATTTTTAGAACTTGTTTAAGCGTAGGAAATAAGAGAAACATGTTCTGGCAATTTGGATAAATCCTTGTACAGTATTTTTAATCCTTGCGCGTAATCTTGTTTTTACACTACAACGACACTGACATAGTATTCTGCAGTAAAATCTAAATAGCTTCTGTTATAACTTATGTGTATTCCATTGTTTTTTCATTATTAAATTAGCACACAATTAAAAACTGTACTAGCAATGTTTTCGTTTCTCAATACTGTTTTATTAACGTTATTAGCAACAGTTTATATTAATATTCTACTACCCATACTTTTATTGTTTGCAGAATATTCATCCATAAATTATTTTCATTAGTTAAAATGTATTAGTATTCACTTGTATTGGAATATGCATTCACAAAAGCGAGATATTTCCTATGCATAACATACAAAGCAATGTAAGTATCACGTGATGCACTGAATACATACCAGTCTCTGTATAAATTTGTTTATACGCAGCCCCAGTAATGTTTCTAACTTCATAGAAGAAACACGTAACTGGCACGAACAACGTTTTCGGTAGAATATACTACTTGGTTGAACGGTCCGTTAAAAACGAATTCATTCGAAATGAACTACAGAACGCGTATGTACAGATTCACATGGAAACTGATTAGTCCCTTGTTCCCTTCGTCTTGCAGAACTGTCCCACTATCACTGGTTGTGGAATTATGTAATGTAATCGAATTAACTGGACACTGAGGGTGAAAAATTCGTTGATATTCACTGCACAAAAGAACTGAACAACTTGGTAACGTCACAATAGTTAGTGTGTTCAGTAAATCCCTGAACGAATAGCAAAGATGAAACAAGAAATGCAAGAAGGGGTAAAAATCCGACGCGACGACGCGGAGGCTGACGACGCACTGACTGGCTGCTCCCGACAGTCGAACACTTGAGAGAGAGAGCACCTATTCTCCCGATCCATTCTCGCCCACTGCACCGACACGCTCCGCTGTGCCAAAACCCACCCTTCCACGCAATCCTCCTCGATTACACTCTATACTCCTCGTCCTCGGCCTTTACTGATCAGAACCGAGTGATCTACTTCGACCAACGTCGAAGATCGCACAATGACATACATCCACCTCATTTGTGCACATTAAGTGAGAATTATTACTTGGCAAGTTAAAAGTTCTGTATTCAGATCCCGGCTCGCGAATGTCTGAGAAATTCCATTGATTCAGTGGAGCAGGAGACATGACAAGGTCGTAGGTAAAGACGATGGATGGTATAAATTTATGATAATATTGTTTTGCGCAATGTTTAGTCTTCGAGGGAATTAAAATTTGAAAATTTGATATACGTACAGTTAAATCAGTTTTCCTTGTTTGGAGACGTAAGGTGTCTGCATTTTCATTTTGTAAAAAAAATTGTTAAGAGTTGATACTACGGATTCGCGCTATTTATGAAATTACAACAAAAGTTTACTTAACTTAGATACAGTTAAGTTAGTCTATGCTTTTACAGCAATAACATAATATAATAAAAGGTGATATATCACAACGATATTATTTATTTTAATTCTTTATAATACAACTATAATTACATAAAATAATTTATTTTGTTAAAGACCTTTAACATTAATGTATGAATTATATCCAATATTTTATTAATTTTTTGTAAAGAAAGTTTTTCAAATGATATTTATGTAGAATCCCGCTTAACCGCTTTCTATGGGACCGGACCCCTGATTGGATAGTATATCCATAGCAATGGCCGCTTAACCCGAAAATATATGCTAAATATCATATATAAAGTTAATAGAAATGAAAAGTAAAACTTATAATCACTTAAACAACGTCAAATGTATTAAAAAGTACATCTAGCGTTATTTAGATACGGGTTGTGTACAAAGAATCGAGCAAATTTTGGATGCATTTGAAAATTGAATTCAAAGAATTTATGAATTGTTTTCCCACTGGATCTGCCAATAAAAATGACGCCGGTTAAAGCGGGACCGAATAAGAAGCAGTCTACTATATCTTTATACAGGGTGGGACATAATTCGTCGTACAAATGAGGTCAGAGAGATAGTACCACTCAAAATAAGACGAAAATCCAGAATAACGAAATTGCGTTTGAGGTTTTGTTTTTGAGAAAATTGAATTTGAATATCTGCTGGATACGCATGCAATTGAATAGGACTTGGCTAGTGCGTCTGTCTATTGCATTCCATTTCTACTGACTACCGGGATGAATACACGCCTCACTTTCAAATTCAATTTTCTCGAAAACAAAGCCCGTAACCTAATTTCGTTGCTCTTGATGTTCGTTTTATTTTGAGCTGTACTATCTTCCTGGCTTCATTTATACCATGAATTTTGGCCCACTATGTGAATTTTATCAAGTGTTTACTTTTCTCGAATTCATGATAAATCAAACATCTTGAATTCAATTTATATTTTCTCCACCAGTACTTTTTAATCTTTTTAAAATACTACTTTACAAGGAAACATGTATTGTATGTACCTATATCGCCCTTCGAGGTATTTAAATACATCGTGCAAATTATAAAGTTTTCCTTAGATTCAATGGAAACATGTTCCCATGTCTTCTAACAATTACATATCTCCTGGCACTAACAGTGAGATATTTCCATGACCGACTGTAAATATTTTATAAATGTAAGCGTAACCTTAATTTGTAATCAAAGTAATCATATCGATTTTATTGAAATTGCACTTACACCAAATTCAAAATAAAGGACTCAAATGTTAATGTTTATAAATATTGAATATGGTATGATATTATTTATTTTCTAGTATCATCTGTTATAACATGATAGTTGGAATATGGTAAGATTAATGGGGAAACAGATAATAACGTCCCACGGTGTGTATTCATTGTAAGTTGTAATATTTCGATATAAGCAGACACGTCAAATTGACGTATTCGAAGTTACCTGATTATTACAGTTATTTTTTTGACAATGAATACTTATACGAAAAAAATGTATTGCATATTTTCAAATTATTTTTATATAAATTATTTTACAGTAATTATTATTACATTAATCATGTGCTTACCTAAGAGATAACGAAAACGTAAGGGAGTTTTCCTCTGCCGGGTACGAGCTCAGACTATTAGAGCGAAAGGTATGATAGAAAATTCTTCATACGTAACATCCAAAAGCTGTAACAATTATTGTCAAGGACAACAACAGTCAACTGGCGATCGAAGAATTCTTATTTTCGACAAATTTTTACGAATTTGTCGATTAAAACTCTACCGAGATACATTTAAATTAAATAATATTTAGTTAACAATCACCATAAACATTAAGACATAATCGTTGTTTCATAATTTGCAATAAAGTAAAAGTAATTACATGTAACATTTCACTAAACAATCCATATCTTACAAGTTTCTGTGTATCTCGATTCGTATTTGTTATAAACAATAACAATTTGCATTATAAAACAGCTGGCAGATTGTTTAACAATATCCTCCGGAAAGGTAATTGTTATAACAATTACTTTGTTAGATATAATAAATTAATGGAGAAATAATGTTTGGTGCGCTCGATTTTCCACTGCGCTTGATTTTCGCGCACCTGTCCGCGCAACCTTGCGACCTCCCGGTAGCCACGAGCCCGTAAATACGGGCGCGCAACGAAAAATCCTCAGTTCACTCGCGTCCGCGGACCTCGTCGGGGTCTTTCCACGTCTTCATCTCCGATTGCTGACCATTGGTGGACACTGATCAAGGGGATTTAAGGGGTCCTCTCTATTATCCGAACTCAATTAACAGGTTCGTTTTTTTTTATTTTTTTTTATTATTATTACTATTATTCACGATCACTGGTAGTCATTGGTGGCCAGTGGTCAGGTGGTTTCATGTTTCTAATAAGTTCTAATCAACTTTTTTTAGCATCACGAACCATTGGCGGTCATTGGTGGTTGGAGGCCAGGGGGTTTACGAGGTTATCTCTTTTATCCGAACTCGACGAATTGGTTCGCAACGCCTTCTTTTTATTAGATAATTGTAATTAATTGTATCTTATTTTGTTTTTTTAAATTAATTATGTTCTATTTTGATTTATTTTAATTGGCTGTATTGTATTTTGATTTATTTTAATTGACTGTGTTTTATTTTGATTTGTTTTAATTACTTGTGTTTTGTTTTGGTTTTTTTCAATTACTTGTGTTTTATTTTGATTTCTTTTAATTAACCGTGTTTGATTTTGATTTATTTTAATAAATTGTGTCTTATTTTAATTTATTTTTATTAACTGTATTTTATTTTACGACTAAGGCTCGACAACACGGTCGCGTCGTTTCGAGTCACCTGGCATTGCTCGCCATTTGCATCAGAGAGAATTGGTGCTCTCCTTCCGAGAGCATCGACTCTCTGACACATATTCTCGTTCAGAGAATATGCACACCTTTTGTTTCTAATAATTGCTTAGTATACAGCCAAATGGGGTAGTTGTAAGTTAAGTTAAGTCGATCGTAAGACTAGTGTAAGCTCACGAAAGAACACGTCGATCATCCACCGTGGGATCTTCATTTTATTTTGAGGTAGACTCAAGAAATAAGCCATCCGTCGAGGGAAATCAACATTAAAGCGTCTAAATTTAAGTTACTTTTGAGTTATTTGTAAGACTTTGTATCAAAAATCATTTGCTGTACCTTCTAATTCGATAAAAGTGGGTCTAGTAAAAGTGTATGTCTATAGTGATGCTACAAGTGATTTTGGAGGCCTAGATTTTCTCCTAATGAAATGGCAACTCTTATTGTGATACTGCGTCTCATCTAGTGTGTAAAACACAACGAGAACAGCGAGAAACCTCTGGTACGGTTTCCGGTATTCTGTAATAATACTGAACGATGTATTGCTACCTAAACCATTAGTACAACACGAAGAATGTCTTATAATGGATTATATTTGTACGAAATTGGATTGTCGAAATTTTCCTGATGAAAATCAGGTTAAACATCAGAGCATGTAAAGTAACAGGCCTCGGACGTAATTATGCAGCAGGTCATTTGACAATCGGAACTACATATCAAATACGCAATCATGTATCTGAGAAAATAGATCATTTTTGTGATTTCATTGTATATACATATACATATATTGTATTCTAAGTAGCGAACTGTGTATTTTATGGATCAGTGTCGCTCATAAGATCAACAAATCCTAAAGTAAATCTTTCATTTATCTCTGTAAAATGTATGGGCAATTCATTCCTATTTTTTAGTGTTAAAAGTCTTTGATTAAGTGGTATGTAAGAGTCGTTTATACCAGAAAATTCATCATTAGACTGATCACAAATTGCAATACTTGTTTCACATTTGTTAGATTCTGCTTCACTATACGATACTGTGTGGATCATATTGCAATTTTCAGTACTTTTCACATTGGAAGTAATTTCGTCCACAGATATACTATTAAACTGAAAAACTTTTTTCACACTGCATATGTTATCAATTATTTCTGACATATTTAGATCCTGCTCCTCGTTATCGCTAATAAAATCATCCGGTAAAAGTTCATTGAACATTCTGTCCAACGTACGATTCAATTTTGAATTTAATTTCTCCAATTGTAACACCTTATCAAACTGAGGTCGACGTTTTATACTTCCGCTGTAATTTTGGTTTTCCTGTTGCTTTTCTACCCTTTTAGATCTTTTTGGTGTAATATTCGTTTCTTCAAATGATTCTTCCACCGATAAAGCAGTATTTTTGGAAACAAATTCATCAGTTCTTCTATTATTTTCAATATCGACAGGCTTTTTGCCACTTTCTTTTGGCGGTCTACTTCCTTTTTTTTACCTTTTCCTGTGTCTTTCCCATTCGTTTCATTTTCTGCCTTTTTTTTAGTCGGTCGTTTTTTTGCTTTCACACTTCTTACGTTTTCAAATGCTTCAACTATCTCTGGATAACAGTTCAGTACTAGATACTGTGGTTCAATACTAGTTAATTCAGTTACACTGTTATGAGTACTATCGTTCTGTTTTGTATATGATGCCATATACTCTTTCAATTTTTCTACTACATCATGATCCATATGCCACATTATTTCATAACTGGCAACAGATTTAATATTACGAATATTTTTTATCGCTTCAGGTTCGAATAAATCGGGTATTAACAAGCGATCTTCAAGAGAAATATTCGGTAAATGTAAAAGTTGCCATCGTGTTACTAAAGGAAATACTTTTTCAAACGCATACTGTGGTTCCCAAGATAAATGTCCCTCCATAAAATCCTAATTAAAAATCAATTCATATGTTTACAGAACCGATTTAAAACTAGGGCTATTACTTTTACTCGGGTAAAAAAAAATTACCCGGATACCCGGGTACACATATGAGATATCCGAATAATGAGACAGTCGAGAATCTCGATTCGGGAGTCGATCGTATTTCGACCATTTTCGATAAACTGAGAAAAACCGAAAATATTACAATAATAATATATAATATATATTATTATAATTATTCGATCGCAGCCGCGTATACTGCGTTACTTAGCACTACATACTAGTAATACATATTATATTATTGTCATGTTTTTGCAGTGTAACGCAAGTGTTTAGTAGCATAGTATGCCTAGGCGTCTGCAATCGACTTCCGAATCGAAATTCTCGACTGTCTCATATATTCGAATATCTCATGCATACCCGGGTACCCGGGTATCTTATAATGTCACAGCGCTACTTAAAACATAGTATTTTATGTAAAAACTTACTATTAGTTTACTTATTTGTGGTTTTTTCCATTGCAGGTCTACCTTTCTAGGTACAAGATCTTTCCTAATCAGAAATTCATCTAACAATTCTTGACTGGGAAAATCTTCTATAAGAAGTGCTTTTTTCCGTAAAGCAATTTCATTTAATATTAATGCCCTTTTTTCTCTGAAAGATTATGTTCCAACAAATGTTTTATAATATATGTTTTAAATAAATAGTACAATATAAGTAAAAATTTACCCACTTATAAGAATTATTACACCTAACAGCGGTCCCACAATCTACACAACCTGATTTTGCATGCTTTTGTACTTTACCATCGTGACCACAAGATGTACATAAATTAGAACATTGTAATTCTGTTTCCTTCTGATCTAGACTACTATCTGTCCTCCAACTTTTTATTCTAGAAAAATAATGTGTCACATACCCTTATATGATAAATATTTATTGAAACGTATTATATATTTATTCAAATGTCTTACATACCGTTCAAGGATATCTTCATCCTTTTACAATTTTAAAAAGTTTCATGGCTGCTTCTTTACCAACTCCATTCAATCCATCATTATAATCACATCCACATAAAAGAGCTAATGCTATCATTTTATTTCTCCCTAAATTCAATTGCCTCTCTATTTTTTCTAAACTGTACTTATCTATAGACCCACCTGTACCACCCCGATTTCCTTGAGCACTTGTACAAAAATTTCTATAAACTACTTTTGCTCCATATAAGAAACAGTCACTATCTTGACTTATACATCCGTCAACGAGCTATAAAGATATTTATTGAAACCAGGATTAAATAGAATTCCTATTACTCTATATAAGTAATTGCAAATTGCATACTCCATCGTCATTTAAATAAGCACACATTGCTTCAGCTTCTCCATGTCCTTGCACACAGGCTAAGCCCATGAAAATAAGCATTTCTTTGCACTCCTTAAGAATTCTGTTAAGTTGTGATCTTGCTCCTTTATGAGAAGTTTTTCTTTGTCGAAATCCATTACGAATATCATTTCTTTTTGCAATAGTATTATGTCTAATAATATGTGCTTTTCCCTCTAATACAAATACTGGCCATATTCCTTGCAGAAGAAGGAACGCTGTACGGAAATATAAATTCCTACAATAAACAAGAAATTATATAATTTTATTCAATTTAAATTGCAAATTAATCACCAATAAAACTGACAGAAACGAACCGTAAATACATTTTCGGCTGAACTGCATTATCTACGACTGTTTGACTATCCACAACCCAACAACTCAAATCAATTGCTACCGTTTTTCCTTGGAGTTCAAACATAGGCTGTCTGTCGCACAAAGGCGATAAAATATTCTAAAGATCCTTCACTCCCATTTTAAACAGTTTGAATCAAATGTCATAAACAACTGTAAACAACTTCTACACGTCACATCATCACAATCGCCCTCTAGGACACCGTCAGTGTCAGGCCCAGCCAGACCTCGCGCGGCTATCTTCGACAAATCACGATCGGTCGGTGAGTGACGGTAGGTCGGGTAGGTCCCCGCTCCTCACTCCAATTTTTATTTCAACGAAATATAATATTCACTACCGTATTATACCGGAAAATAGTTGGCGCCGAATGTTAAACCAAACAAGAATATTAAGCCAAACAATTGCAAGATGCACCAATATATAGGGTGGGTTGGAAATACGCATTTTACGGTAATCTTAATTATCTCTGTTATTTTTAGAGATATCAGAAAGGTTTATTCACAGAAGTTGTTTAATTTGGAAAGGGCTAATTTTTTCGTTGGTCGAGGATCTTCTGATGAATGTTCTACTAGAATGAACTGTTCTACTAGAGGGATTACAAAGAACTGTACATCGCCGATCGGTTACGGCTACGGCCGATGCCTTAGTGGTACGAATCGCGGAAAACGCGATAAAAAATCCTTACGTCTACATTCCACCGTTTGTCATTACAAAAATAGTTATTCGGGGGGTTTTTGGGGTCGCAGAATCTGATTTTCAGCTCAAAAATTTTGTCATACTAAAGTTAAGCCCAGTAGGGGGGAGGAAATGTCGATAAAATAATTTTATAATTTGTTTAACAGTGCTGTCTGACTTGTTTGTAATATTTTAAGTTAATTACAGCATAAAATTTAAAAAAGACTAACAGAGGTAGCGATTGTATGAGAGAGAAAGATATTGAGCGCACGGATACTAAGAAGTCAATAGTTTGTATAAATTCACTCTTCAGATATTGAACAATTTTTCATTTACTTTTATAGAATGAAGTGATGCATTCATTTTATGCTATTAAAGTATATAAATAGTTGTAAATAACAGAAATACAAGAAATTATGTGACTATTGTACTTAATCGCGTGTTGCATTTTTCGGAATCGAGGTGAATGCTTGAAATTTATATTATTAGATAGCCTATAGTACAAGGAATGTAACTGTCAGAGCTGAACTTGCGCATCCTTGCGACTTCGGAGTAATAACCAATTATATTGGTAACAATCACGCGGCTGGGCGCAGCGCGTAATAAGTATCTGTGCCCGGCCAACATGTTTCTATATTCCTGAAAATATTAAAGAAAGCATAATTAAGTAAAATAAAGTGACACTAATGAGTATGCAAATATAGAAATATAGAAATATAAGTTTACGTTAACTTACATTTCATTCTAAGAACGTGTGCTCCACTTGTTTTGTGTTAAAATAAACGTTTTAAATAACACTAATCGTCGTACTTGGATTGATGTAATTTTCTGTAACTGATTAATTACATAAATTTAAAGTAAAATGAATATTTATAGGAGTAGTATATGTATTTATTCCTTTAAACAGATAATATTTATTGTTTATTTAAAAGTTGTTCTTGGAATAAATATCTAGGTAGTATGAGTTAAAAGAATGCAAATAATAGTCAGCTGTGATTGTATATACCTAACCTAACTTCACGCTTCACTATCTATATATATATACATATATAATTCAAACGTTGTCATAGCAACATTTAAAGCATAACAATACAATAAGGAGACTATTTATATACAACATTGTGACTGTCAAATTATGATATATAATTGAATACTTTTTTCTCCCACATTAAATGAGTACGTTAAATACAAAGAAGTACTTGGTGACTGCAATTGTGCAGTACTCCATATTATTCTTCGACATTTTCGTCAACTCGTTTGCTAGCTTTTCTCGACAACGTCCAGTTAATTTATTAATTCTTTATGTGTACGTATTTCTTTGCATCTTATTCTATTAAATTCCATGCATAATTAATATTCTTTTCGTTTTATTTTTAAGAATCCAAGATTTTTGTCTTGTTATAACTCTGACGATTCTACTAGTCAATTTCTTTTCCACCTACATCTTCCAGGTAATTGTTCAGAGAAATTCATAATAAAAATTTGACATTTAATATTTAAATAACGTGCTACTCTAAAAACTTTTTATAACATTTTTATATAGGTAGGTTTAATACAGTTGCTGTACATGAAATTTCGTATAACATTAATATTATGTATCACGTACATGATATTAAGTATTAGTCTTCACACGTGGGATATTAAAATGCATTGGTCGTCACCTCTTGCGTATCACTGGACGATAAATTTTCATATTCTTTATTCAGTGCACAGAGGAGGTAATAAATCAATAAATGAAAATATAAACTGAATAATATGCCAGACGTGTTCAAGCCTTTTTCATGTTTTACTATGTTTAAGTTGCAGTTTTATATTACTATTACTATAAGAGAGCATCTCTCCGAATTGCAGATCCAAGGTTTTATGAAACTTCTGTATGGGCACAAAACCAATTTAGTCTTCCGTAATCAATTTCTGTATTTCTACTTTGTAATATAAATAATAAAAATATAAAATGGCAGAAAAAAATGTACTTTTAATACCTTTCTTTGAATCAATTATGCAATTTGGTAATAACAATCATTATATTTGAGTGAATTTCTTAATGTAAGAATAATCCATATGTATGTAGAGTATAAAAATTATTATTGTAAAGTACCTTTTTTACAGTTGTATTAACATTTTACAAAAATAAAGTGTAAAGTCTTTGTACAGAGTTCGTAAATATGGGTATCATATTTAAATTAATATTAAACATACATAACACATACTATATACACCATTACATTACCATTCAAGTACGGAAATATAAGTTGCTAGAGACAAACAAACGAGGAAATATACTAATTGTAACAAAACTATCAATCATGATATAAAATGCTGAATTTGTACTAGTTAGTATTTTTAAATGTCAGCTAATATTATAAGAATGCACATTTCCACACAAGTCCACCAATGCAAAAATAGAAGTTGCAAATAATTTGTTACATTTACAATTTCATTTCTTACAATGTTCATTCTCATATTATTTTTAAAGGGGCGGTATTGCTAACGTATATCTAACAAACGAATATCTCAATGATGCCAGTAACTTAACATATTTTCGGTATATATTTCAGTGTACGTATCACAAGTTGCTTGTGTAATTGCATTTGCATATTTATTGCAAATGAACTACTGCTAAGATTGATGTGCAAATAAATACGAAGATTGAATTAATCAATATTGTAATTATTTTAACATAATACTAATTGCATTGAAATTTTATTTCCAATGCTTCATAATGGTATATAACATTTAACTACTAGTCGTGATACATTATATGGTGTCAAATTTGAAATCTATTCTTTTTTCTATTACTTTTTGAGTAGGGTATTTATTTCCTTCACTTCTATTATACCCTTTAGGCTTTTGAAATTCTTATACAACACTTTTGAAATCCAAATTCTTTTAAAACTAATAATATAATATTATTGAAAACTTAACAAGAGATGATCAAAGTCGAAATAAATTTCAAATATATTGCCTGTAGCTTGAAAGTATGAAATTTCATCTGAAACTTTGATGGAAACTTCTTTGAAATCCATTAACTGATAATGCTAACGAAAAGACACTGACTGAAAGTACAATAATGCAGACTCAATGAATTGTACTTAAAGCAAAATTAGTTAGTTATTTATAAGCATGCTTAGAGATCCATTCTAAACTTCAATCATCTAAAAACAATCAACTTTTTAATGATTGTTTTCACATACCACAAAATAGTACTTTAAAATAATCTCAGTACGATTTAACATTTTCCTTAAACCGTATGATTGCCATGGAGAAAGAGCAATTTGTCTATCAGATGAGGAGGTAAAGCGGCTCGCCTTGTATCATACAGAACTTGCACCTCCGCTGGGATTCTAGAAGGTGGTGCACAACATGCAGGCACATAATTATATCTACAAGCCAGCTTCCTTAAATGTGGACACTGCGGAAATTTTAGCCCACCACTAAAGCGGACAGCAATCAAGAGGAGCGGTCGCTTCCGAATGATATTGTACAAGTGCAAGATCTGCCTTCTCCTCTGCAGGCATTCCACTTTTTGTCGAACATAAACCACCAAGTAAAAGTTCCATACCTAAATGTGGTTCATTACTTATCAAATGTTACTAAATATTGGAAGAATTCAAATTATGATTTATGATACTTGTACGTACCAGATAGACGACTTTTCTTATTTGGAGGCTCGTCCTCAATTGTAATAGTTGTTGTAGTATCCCCAGACTCTTCCTGTATTAATTTTGTCAACATATCTTTAATAGGAGTTGCAACTAGATTTTTATCTTCTTCAGTAGCATACAGAAGTTGCTTAAATCTAATGTTATACATTGTTTTAGTTATATTTTCATTTACAGACACACCTGACAGTGCTAAACACTACAAGTAAAAATGTATAATTACCTTGGATCTAAAGTGGTAGCAATTTAAAGTAAAAGAGGAACATTGTAATCTGCATATCTTTCGCAAAGCATGTCGGATAAGGATTCTTTGAAAGATCTAGCTATATCGTTGTCAGTTTCTTTTACTTTGAGATGAGAAGATACAAGTTGCCAAAATAATGGTTTTAATAATGATATCAAAGGCATTTTTTCCTCGCTAAGCGTCATGATAGTAACTTTGAACGGTTCAAGAACATTCACAAGATCTTCTATGATCTTTCACTGTTCGTTTGTTACATCAACCATCTCTTGATCAACTGCTTCCATGCTTTCTAAAATCGATGTTATAATATTACGACGTAGAACTATCTGCTCGAGCATATTGTACGTTGACGTCCACACGGGCGGACAATCCATCAGCATGGTATTCTCCTCCAGCTAAAATCATGATAAATGAATTTAAAAATTTGCTTATTCATCAATTAACAGTCGATTTAACTATCAATAGAGTCAATAGCTTTTCACCTAACTAGGATTGCATAGACTTTGCTAGAGACTTTACATTTTAAATAGTTTTCACATACCACAAAATAGTACTTTAAAATAATCTCAGTACGACTTAACATTTTCTTTAAACCGTATGATTGCCATGGAGAAAGAGCAATTTGTCTATCAGATGAGGGGGTAAAGCGGCTCGCCTTGTATCATACAGAACTTGCACCTCCGCTGGGATCCTAGAAGGTGGTGCACAACATGCAGGCACACAATTATATCTACAAGCCAGCTTCCCTAAATTTGGACACTTTGCGGAAATTTTAGCCCACCACTGAAGCGGACAGCAATCAAGCGGAGCGGTCGCTTCCGAATGATATTGTACAAGTTCAAGATCTGCTTTCTCCTCTGCAGGCATTCCACTTTTTGTCGAACATAAACCACCAAGTAAAAGTTCCATTCCTAAATGTGGTTCATTAATTATCAAATGTTACTAAATATTGGAAGAATTCAAATTATGATTTATGATACTTGTACATACCAGATAGACGACTTTTCTTATTTGGAGGCTCGTCCTCAATTTTAATAGTTGTTGTAGTATCCCCAGACTCTTCCTGTATTAATTTTGTCAACATATCTTTAATAGGAGTTGCAACTAGATTTTTATCTTCTTCAGTAGCATATGGAAGTTGCTTAAATCTAATGTTATACATTGTTTTAGTTATATTTTCATTTACAGACACACCTGACAGTGCTAAACACTACAAGTAAAAATCTATAATTACCTTGGATCTAGAGTGGTAGCAATTTGAAGTAAAAGAGTAACATTGAAATCTGCATATCTATCACAAAGCATATCGGATAAGGATTCTTTGAAAGATCTAGCTATATCGTTGTCAGTTTCTTTTACTTTGAGATGAGAAGATACAAGTTGCCAAAGTAATGGTTTTAGTAATGATATCAAAGGCATTTTTTCCTCGCTAAGCGTCATGATAGTAACTTTGAACGGTTCCAGAACATTCACGAGATCTTCTATGATCTTCCACTGTTCATTTGTTAGATCAACCATCTCTTGATCAACTGCTTCCATGCTTTCTAAAATCGATGTTACAATATTACGACGTAGGACTATCTGCTCGAGCATGTTGTACGTTGACGTCCACACGGGCGGATAATCCATCAACATGATATTCTCCTCCAGCTAAAATCATGTTAAATGAATTTAAAAATTTGCTTATTCATCAAGTAACAGGCGATTTAACAATCAATAAAGTCAATAGCTTTTCACCTAACTACAATTGCATAGAATTTGCTAGGGACTTTATAATTTGTAATTGGTGAAACAGGTTTATTATTGTTCCACTCCACCAAGTGAAGATTAAAGTACAGTTCCCTTTATTTATGCAACTATTGTAGGTGGAACTCTACCATAACATTGTTTGTGTACAATATAATTTTAAGTTTACCTCCAGTAATTGTTCTTGCATCGACAGAGCTGCCGATGCTGATGGATGGCTTGCGATAGCTCCGATAGCTGCTCTACATTTAGACAATATAGAAGCAACCTCTGGATTTTCAAAACAAGCTTGAGCGCATACTTGTAAAGTATGAAGTAAACAAGGAACTAATGTTAATCCCCGATTTGTTAATGCAGTTAATAGTTCTGTTCTAGATGTAGCTACCACCACAGCAGTTATCCTCTCTATTTTCAAATCCCAATCAAGCAACAAAGAATCTATTGTATTGCCCCATTGAGACTCTTCCCAATCCAACGGCGCATGAATTGTACTTAATACTTTACATTCTAAGACTGGTTCACCAGTATTTTGATAGTAAACAGAGATACTAACAAAACGTTCGTCAGAATTTGATCTCCACTCTTCAATGGTAAGACCCACTTCACCAGTGACACAAGTCAAAGTTGTTGCCACTGATTCACGGAAGGTGTCATAAATCTTTGGTATGATTTCATCTTCTAATTTATTTTTATTCGGAATTTCGCAAGGCGACCGCAGAGTTGCGACTAGCCTCTGAAATCCTCGGCCTTCCACTACCTCAGGTAACTGTAAGTCCATTATAATGAATTCTGCTATAGCATCAGACACATTTTTTCCGTCGATGCTTGACTGATTAATAGCGTTCTCTTCGGGCATAAGAAAGGCCACGTTTTGGCTGTTGTTACTGATATTAGAACCGCTTTTAATCATGACTCGTAACGGCTGACCGATTGAAATGTCATCCTCGATGTTAGAAAGACTTATATTCGGATCTGTCACGAACTGAATGTCCCCGTCTATCTGCACAGTACCATCAGCATTAGTAGTGTAAATATGTTGTGCGGACGTTAAACCTGCCTTTAATAACCTCTTTTGAGCTTTCCGCTCTTTCATTTCTTGTGAAACTACCTGTCTTCGAGGAGGATTAGTAGCTTCGAGTTCTAACAGCTCTTGAGCATGTTTGTTTTGCAAGTGCATACGTAAGTTGCTGGTGTTACGATTGTAGGCGATTTGAGTTTTGCATAAGATGCAAACAATCTTTACTTTAGTGAGAATGTCTCCATCGTCTGTGGCTGGAAATCCAAAGAACTTCCAATAGATACTTCGCATCGACATGGGCACCACTAATTTCTTGTACGTGTACGTATGCTTTTCTTCCATCATTTTTGCAAATACCATTTGCATTTCGGTCTTAGAATCCTCCGCCGTTGCGGATTTTCCGCTATTCGACAATGATATTGATTTACTTTCCATGATTCTAAATCAAAAACCCATATGTGCCGGGCGGGTCTTGTTGTCGTTTCAGATATTAAAATTCAAATATAACGTATTTATTGTATTTCGGCTATTTCATAGCGTCTTCTTTTTCATAAAAATGGAGGATTTTCGTTGCATAATTTACAATGTAACCGTTCAGAACGATGCATTGCTTTTCCGTTTATAATATCCACGCTTCCAAATTTACCGCGAAGCAATCCGATATCTCAAAGCTTGATGAATTATTTCACAGATAAGTATATCGAACTTCAATTTCTCGTTTCGAAAAGAACGATGCACAATCGGTTATCGACCACCTCTCGTAACGACACTATCGACTTACGTTCTCTTGTTCAAAGAAATATCGCTACGTAGACCTCTCAACTAATCGATCCCACAAAATGGTTGCGGTTTCAACGTGGCGACATCTTTATCGATTATTCCGTTCAATATATAGTCTTGTTTAAATGAAAACAAAATATTTTATTACAGAAAAAAGAGAGGAACAATTTCATAAAACCATAGGAATACGAAATTATATATAAAAAAAATATGTATTCTATTTTTAATTGTTGCTTTTAGTAACTTATCTACGCACGTACCTGTTTAAGTAAAAAGAACAGTTCCTTACCAGGCTTGAGTGTTAAATGTTTGCAAACTGTCTATTATATGCATACGTTTTATTTAATTATTAACAAAAGAAAGTGAATTCTTACGGAACAAACAATTGAATATGAAGACTTTTTAGTGAAAGTTCTATTTGTAGAAATGTTATCAGACCTAAAATTTTGATAATACTTTTCGGAATGCGATTATTTTATTTCGTTAATATTTGTCAGGTATTCGTTTTGAATACAATTTAAAATTGAAGTAATGAAGTTAGTAGTACTTTCACTGGAAGACATGTATTTGCCTAGAAAGTATAAAATACTATTATTGCTGCTAGTATGGAGACTAAGCTCTGTATTTCTTGTTCAAACTGCACATGTACCAGATGAATATTGGCAATCGTTGGAAGTGGCTCATCATTTAGCATTTGGATATGGATACCTAACATGGGAGTGGACTGCAAACATTCGCAATTACATCTATCCATTCCTGATATCTATCATTTACAGAATATTGGCACTAATGTCATTAGATTATGTAACAGTTTTGACAACAGTGCCTAGAATATTCCAAGCATTAATCAGTGCTTATGGAGAATTCAAATTTTATCAATGGACAAAAAACAAGTGGACACTATATAGCTTATGTATAAATTGGTACTGGTACTATTGTGCCACAAGAACATTGATAAATACTGTGGAAACTGCATGTACTATGATAGCACTAACTATGTTTCCATGGCCTGACAGTAACAACAGAAGCATAAACTTTCTATGGATTGTAGGGTTTCTATGTATGATGAGACCTACTGCAGCTATTATATGGCTACCCTTATGCATTTATCACTTATGTACTAGTTCAGAGAAAAAGTTGATGTTAATAAGTCGATACAGTACAATATGTATTATTTGTTGTTTAAGTTCAATATTGTTAGATAGTTTCTGTTGTGGAACTTTAATTATCTCTCCTTGGGAATTCTTTCGTGTAAATGTGTTCTACAAGATTGGAGACTTTTATGGAACCCAGCATTTACTGTGGTATGCATTTTGTGGATTGCCAGTACTTTTAGGACCTTACTATGTTGTCTTCTTATTATGTATTTGGCAGATAACAAAATATTCTGCATGTTTCTATCGTCAAACGATTATGTTATTTGTAATTAGTTGGACAATTTGTATATATTCTTTGTTATCTCACAAAGAATTTAGGTTTTTATTACCTCTGTTACCGATGTTAATACTTATATGTACTTCCTGTACGCCACGTTTAAATGTTAAATTTTCGAAACTAACAAGAAAAATATTCGTGATTCTACTCATAGTTACTAATATTGTTCCTGGATTTTATTTTTCGATGATACATCAACGCGGAGCGTTGGATGCGATGAATATTCTCCGCAAAGAAATTACCAACACTAGTAATACAACGAACATGCTATTTCTGACTCCTTGTCATGCTACACCCTTGTACAGTCATTTACACGTGAATCTACCCATAAGAATATTGACTTGTGAGCCTAATTTTCATAATTCTACAAATTACGTGGACGAAGCAGATGCATTTCTTGCAGATCCAATGCAATGGCTCAGTCACAATTACAATGAAAATGATGCTGCAACAATACCTACTCATGTAATAACATTTGACACTGTCTCACCAAAAATAGTGCAATTTTTAGAACATTATCAACTCATTTCTGAGATATTTTATACGCACTTTCCTCAATCAAATTATGGAACATACATTCATATATACAAACTGAAATAAAAATATTGAATTTGAATTTTGAGGAACGAAATATACTACTTCTGTTTCCTCTGCAGTTTATTTCTAAATCTAAGATTCTTTCATTGAAATGAACAATTGAGAAACTAAGCTGATCAATTCTGTGACATAAAAAGTAATCGAACCAATATTATTATATACCAAATTGATAATACTATTTATTATAAAGACACTACTAGACATACTAAAATGAAGAATTAAAAGTAAATAAAGTTGATTAGGTTATAAGAGGTTCAAACATCGCGGGCTGCAGGAGCGTGTTAAGATGTTGCAAGCCCAAAGCAACAATTATTATTTGTTTTGTATTCATATTATTAGGTCTGTCCTTAATATTATTATTATAAAAAAATATGAATTATCTTCTGTGATATAAAAGTACACGATATTGAATAAACTTCAGATCATTCTACCGGAATACATATGTACATAACTCATGATTGTCATATATCGGTATGTTACCATCTAAGTCTAAGTCTTTACTGATCAAACGAATGAATATGTTTGGAAACGTAAATTTTACACTATTAAGTATGTAATTAATACATTTTACATATCTCATTTTTAACTACTTTGCATCTTCCAATATACAATACGTACATTTAAAAGTCTTACATCGTGGACATATGTACATAATCAGTTTTGTTTCCGTAAGGCTCGTATTCCAAAACATCTAATCATTCCCGCACAAAATCGCAAACTACAATAGAAGCTCGATAATTAATCATTTTGGGGCTGTGGTAGGCCAGATTTCCAAAAACTGATCAATTAACGGCCTCCAATCACACACGCGTTCTTCCTGCCGATCGTTCGTTCACTTGTGACGTAGCTACATTATGTAGCTACATACAGCCTGCATGATACAGAGTAGGCTGGATGTATGATGTACGCACTTTTTGATCAGCTTACTGTCTCTGTTAGAGATATCAAAATAGTTATTGAGTATTGAAACATTTGATTTAAAGCATTATATAATTATTAAAAGTGTAATTATTTCATGACGTCCTTTGTAATTGTTTGTAATGATCCTGGATCCTGGTGATCCTGGTGAAAGCATTAAACGAAGCAATCATTTCATTTTCTTATTATTTGAGATAATTTCGGGATTATGTAAGTATTATTGTAGTTCTAAGTAAAATGGTGAAAGTATTATAGTTGAAGGTGAAAAATTGTTATAAACATGTAAGTTATTAGTAGGCGTTAATCGATCTCGAAAATGCCGAGGTGCATTGTGGAAAATTGTGGGAATCGAACTTCTTGTAAGTCTGCTAGGCAGGAAGTATTAGAAGAAGAAATGAAAATTACTTTTCATAAGTAAGTATGAAGAAAGTAATACCAGCACACAAAAATATTTCTCTACAAAAAAACAATTTTTTTTATAATTACTATATAATTTACTTCTTAGGGTTCCCAAAGATACCAATAGCCGCATACTGTGGTTAAAGAATTTAGGGTTAGAGCAATATTATATGCGCAGCGATGCAGTAGTATGCTCACTCCATTTTAAGAATGAAGATTTTGATAGGACTTCTCTATCACGCGTAAGGTTGAAGTCACATGCTGTACCTTATGTATGTAATATTTTGTCATGTGTCTGTTACATCATAATGTTTTTTTCCGGGAAAATGTTTTGAAGTTGGTTATTTACATTTAAAGGTACAAATTCCAAAAGAAGATGAAGGAAGCAACAATGAACGTAATACTGAATTGTACTCAGAATTATTAAATGAAAATTCATCTTCTACTGTATGTGTTTATTTACAATACATTTTTATATTAGATTATATTATGTAAGATAGGATAATAATCTTATAAAAATATTATTATTGTTTATAGTTGCATGTGGTATTGAAAGAAGAGGTACAAGATGATTCTGATGTATTTGCTGAACCATTACAGAAAATACAGAGATGTGATTCTGTAACAAACATTGAATGTGTAAGTTTCTGTTATGTATTATTTATATGTGTGTGCAGTATACAATAAGCATTGTATGACAAATATGAATTATTTTATTACAGTTAAAGACATTGTTGAACACAAATGATATAGGTGTGCAAGTGAAAATGCCATCTCAAAATAAAGCAACATGTGTGTCACCAGAGAGGATATTTCACTCTCCAGAGAAGGAAGAGCTACGGAAACATGCAACAAGGTTAAAAAAGAGTTACCAAAGTCAATTAAAAACACTACAACAGAAATGTAAAAGACGTGAGAACAGAATTGAAAATTTAGAAACAATATTGTTAGCCCTTCGAAAGAAAGATTTATTAGAAGGTGAGCTTATTGATACATTATAGGGCATGTCAGGTTTGCATAAGGAGCTTTTCAAACAACCCAGTCGGCGCATGTATTTTTCAAAAGTGAGATTATTTTCTCTAACTTTACACTATTACTCGCCACGTGCTTATTCATACGTACGGCAAAAATTTAATTTGTCCATTCCCATCCAAAAACCACACATAAATGGTTTCGGTCAATTAATGGCAAGCCTGATTTCAATGAAGGAGCTGTTAGACATATTCAAGAATTCAATAACAGTACGGAAAATAATTTATATGCCAATCTAATTATAGATGAGATGTCTATAAGACAACAAATTGAATTTGATGGCAACAAATTTTGTGGTACGGTAGATGTAGATAAAGAATTTGCATGTAACAGAAATAACATGGTGAAAGAAGCTTTAGTGTTTTTATTAGTAGGATTAAATAAAAATGGGAAGATACCTGTTGGATATTTTTTAATTAATAAAATCAACGGTGAACAGAAGTGCAACTTAGTGTTGCAGTGTTTAAAAGTTTTGCATGAAACAGGGGTGAAGTGGTTTGTTTTACTTGCGATGGTGTAGGTAAACAATATACTTATTGAGTAATTAAATAATGAACGTATGTTAATATTCAGTTACGTGTTTCTCAAATTAAGTGAAATACAGAAGTTTTATTTTCTTGTCAATTAGTGTCAAAGAATGCAACAACTGATCAGATTAGTTTCGTAAATAAATCGAAACCCTGTATCGGCACACTGTTTTTTAGGCTATCAAATATCACACGGAGTCTTAGGAAGTAGTAAAATCTTTTACACAAATTTAATGAAATACTTTCAGGTACCCAGTTTAGGGCTACGAAATTAGAATGTTCAAGAAAAGGTAAAGAAGTTTCATAGTATTCCCATTCATTACAATTTCCCTTGCGGGAATGCCTTACCGTCTCGTGGCCGCGGGATTCCGGGAATCGGGTAACGTCGTCACGGCGTGCGAGCGAGAGCGGTAGAGCGAGCTGCAGCATCGGTGCTCTCCGTCGGTGTGATGCGTGCTGAGGAATTTCAGGGGTCTATGGGGGGAGATGTGTGAGCGAGAGAGTACGGTAGAGCGTGCCGCGGTATCGGTGCTCTGCGTCAGTCCAATGCGCAAGGACGTTGCGTCATACAGTTTATTGACCTAGCTGTGTACGCCGTATACTATGGCCGTACCTGGCTGTACCATGCGGTGTTTGGGTCGTTCAAGGAGGCAAAAACAATTCAACACGAACAAACCTGCCTACGCCCAATACATAACGGCGTTAGCTTCCTCACTTTCTCGTGAGCCGTCGCGGAGGGTGGGTGCGCGTCTCGTACTTGTCATTTCTCTTGTTACTAACCCATTGTTTGTTGCAGGCATTCGACAACCATCAATTTATTTACTGTGCATATTGTTGTATCCCCTATCTTGTTACTAATCCCTTGTATGTTACAGATGTTCGAGAACCATTGGCTTCGATATTTATCTTCTTATGTACTGTGATTTATTTACTGTGCATATTATTAATTTATTTATTGCGCATATTGTTGTGTCCCCTCTCTTGTTACTAATCCTTTGTATGTTACAGATGTTCGAGAACCATTGACTT
>NW_015373964.1:38531-145682 GCF_001272555.1 Dufourea novaeangliae
TAGATAGTTAAGATTTAAGTTATTTATAAGGTTGATTGTGAAAGGTGGGTAATGTGGAACTTGTGATTCCATCTACCTGCCTTGGGCCTCCACTCGCAGCAACCTTCTCGTGGTGAGGCCTGGGCAATCGGTATTGTCATCGGTAAAGTACTGTAAACTGAAGACAATATCGAGCTAATGGCTGCGAACTTTGAATCTATCTCATAAAACCACGTTCTATATTACATCGAACTAGGATTATTTTAGAAATCGAAATGAGATTCAAAGTGTAAAAATTTCTAGTACTTTGATCGTTTTAGAAAATTATTCGAGATAAAGATGTATGGAACTACTGAAAATTACTTTAGATTCCTTTTCCTTATTCTGTAAATTCTTTGATTGGAATATGAATGCTGCTGGAAGTATCAACGTTTTCACAGGACAATGATATAAATAGAACTTTGAAACTTTTTTAAGTGTTACATCTGGCGGTGACTTTGCGAACTAAACAAGAATTTCTGGGTTCCGTTCTAATTTCCGCCACCACTACTTTTGGTGGCGACATGAATTCTAACAAATTTGCACTTTTCCCGCACTTTTTTCAATTCAAATTTCGTGCCAAATTTAACATTAATCTTATTTTTAACGCGATTTTAACTGTATTTAGCAATTATTATTGCTTTATTAATGAAAAATATGGGATAGAGGAAGTGATAGGCTTAGTAAACAACGCTTATGTAACATTTAACTGTTTATTATTGAAAAAATTGTTAGAAAATGTACAATTTACAGCTGTATTTGTATAAAGTTATCAATAATTGTCTTAAATACTACTTATGTACTCGATTTTACAATATATTTATTATAATATATCCATAAACTCAGTAAAACACGGCTTAAATGTTATTCAGACGTAGTGTGATTTATCCGTCGCAGATAAGTTTCACTTCTGAAACTGGTAGATGTTCCGTACGATCTTCAAAGCTTCGGCTGCATACGATATATGTGCGTAATAAATTGCAGTATCCCGTGGCCACATTCAATCTGTTATTGTTACCTGTAGGTGTCGGGAGAGTGGACGGTAGTGAAATGATGTCAATGCATGATGAGTCAACATGCGCTTGAAACATGGTCTTTATTACTGTTGTTCGTGTAACTCTTGAGTTTGATTGGTTCTTGTTCGTGCAACTGTAGCAATTGAGCGCAGATTTTCTAAATTATTCGAGATAAAGATGTATGGAACTACTGAAAGTTATTTCAGATTCCTTTTCCTTATTCTGTAAATTCTTTGATGGAATATGAATGCTGCTGGAAGTATGAACATTTTCACAGGACAATGGTATAAATGGAACTTTAAAACTTTTTTAAGTGTTACAGTTATTATATATTAATAACTGTAGTTTTAGTGTTTTAAAAAACAAAAGTTTTGAGAATCAAGTAGCGGAAATGTAATTTTATTTTGTGAAATAACAAATAATATTTAATAATTTCTTAATATTTACAATTTATATTTATACAATGTCTGAACTCTGTGATAGTTACTAAGGGATTGTTATAAACAACATTTTATGGAAAACATGAATCTTTTAAATTGTCCGCGGAAATATACAGCGAGCGCCATCTAGCGGCCAGTGATGTTTGATAACCAGATTTCACAATCAAATGCAATTAGTAGTCCTCTAGTGGTAATGTTTGGAAGTACTGCCGCAGTCTACCTATTTCAATTATAATTTTCTGTTCAATATACTTATTCTATACTGTTCTATACTTTTTGACGTTAACTCCGAGTGTGGTTAGCCTCTTTTTAGTGGTACACATTGTGGTTAGGACCGCTTTCGCTCGATTTGATTTAAAAGCCGAAATGGCGAAATTTGATTTGACGTCGCGTATAGGTCAATATCTTGATCGACATTTAGTATTTCCTCTGTTAGAGTTTTTATCTGCAAAACAGGTATAGTAAAAATGGAAATAATTTAGCCATATGCGTTTTGGTTACGAATGCACTTTTCAGATTTACGATGAGGACCAATTACTGCAAGCAAAGCTCAATATCCTTAGTAAAACTAATATGATAGATTACACAATTGACATCAGAAAACAACTTTATCCTAACTTAGAAGTACCAGAGGTATGAATAAATGCAATGAATAGATCTAACAAGGAGATGTTATAGTTGTTTTAACAATATTAGTCCCTTAAGATTTGATAAAAATGTAAGGGATCCGTGGTACGGTTCCCCTGTGAGTACTTGCACATCATAGAATCATGAAAACTTTGATCATAGGAATTAAAAGCACGTCGGCAGGAAGTACTTCAGGAACTTGGTATTTTACAAAATAATGTATCGGTTGTTGTTGCGCTCATGAATAATGAAGAAATCATGAAAAAGATGGAAAATATGAGAGATTCTAAAGCACTGAACAATTATCTTACTCAAGAATCTGATGTAAGTATAAAAAAAGCTGTAATACATCATATAATATACTAATATAAGTTCCAAGTGTATGTATAGTACCTCTCTGAGCTATAGTGACTTTAGGTGTAATCTCAGTGGGTGTGCTTTCTGATACCCTTGAGGGTACAAGCCGTTAAATGTGTTATTTGCTACTTCTTTCAAATCGGCTCTTCCTAGATGCTGAACTTGCCACGAAAACCCTTGAAAGCATGAACAATCCAAAGCCCTGCTGTTTTTACGAAGTCATTATAATTCAGAGAGGCACTATGCTTTATAATATAATGTCAACAGAAATAATTAGTTGTTAATATATTATGTTAAGGAAAGTCTTTAAGACAATGTTGACTTAATCTATCAGAAATAGTAGAATTAAATCATTAATAACATAATAAAAAGTTTATTTTTTTCACTAAAAAGTTCCTATAATATAGAAAACTAATTAAGTTATGAATGTTTGAAAAGTTTAACTGACAATAATGAGTACCCTTATCATATTTTTATATTTGCATTTGATTTTTATGTAATAAACAATTTATTTTAATTTATTCATTACATGTTTACAGTTCAGAGTAGAAATGATGGATAGCTTTGTAAAATTAGCAAAGTATCGTTACGAGTGTGGCAACTATTCTGTTTCAACATCATATTTGTATTTCTATATGCTCATAATGCCACCAACAGATAAGGTATAACTGCACAAATCTGATGCACATGCAATAATTTAAAGATTATAATCGTTTATTTATACAAAAAATATCTTTAACTTTCAGAATTATTTACATGTTCTTTGGGGAAAATTAGCATCTGAAATTTTGGTACAAAATTGGGAAACTGCATTAGAAGATGTAAACAAGCTGAGAGAGTATATTGATAGTAATGTTATAGGAAACTCTCTTCAAATATTGCAACAACGCACATGGCTTATTCATTGGAGTTTATTTGTATTTTTCAATCATGTAAAAGGCAGAGATTTAATCATAGAAATGTTTCTATACAGACCACAGTATGTATAAATGTTTTCACATGTATATTAATATGGTAAGTATAGAGACAAACTAATATTTATATGTAATTTTTCAGTTACCTAAACGCTATTCAGACAATGTGCCCTCATATATTGCGATATTTAGCTGCGGCGGTTATTGTCAATCGTTCTAGAAGATCTATATTGAAAGATCTCGTAAAAGTAATACAACAGGTAAAGAAACTTCTAATAGCGTACAGTAACTTCAGTTTTTTGTTATTGAAATTTTATAAAACTACCAAAACTTCCATAATTAACCCACGAACTTATTTTTTTGTTCTGTTAATAGGAATCGTATACGTACCGTGACCCAATTACCGAATTTCTGGAACACCTGTATGTTAATTTTGATTTTGATGGAGCACGGCAAAAATTGCAAGAATGTCAAACAGTCGTGTTTAATGACTTTTTCTTGATTGCATTGCTAGGTGAATTTGTAGAGAATGCTCGTTTGATGATCTTCGAGACATTCTGCCGTATTCATCAGTGTATCAGTATTGGGTACAATAATATATTTTTACTTTTACTATAAATAAAAAAGACATTTTTGATATACATACAACACACTTTTACATTACAGAATGCTCGCTGAGAAATTAAACATGAAAGCAGATGTAGCTGAATGCTGGATTGTTAATTTAATCCGTAATGCAAGATTAGATGCCAAAATAGACAGTAAGTTGGGCCATGTTGTGATGGGTGGACAGCCTGCATCACCATATCAACAGTTGGTTGAAAAAATTGAAACACTGAGTGTGCGAAGCGAAGCATTAGAAAACTTAATTGAACGCAAGTTGAAAGCAAAAAATCAAGACCCTGTAAGTATAGTGTGGAACTAACTAAGGTCAGTATCATTCACAATCATTTTTCAGATAGTAGTATTATTCCCTCTTCTCAATCGTCTGGTTAACTTAAAAATTATTCTCTCCATCAAGAAATCTTATTTTGCATTAAAAACTTGAATTATATATTGCTCAATCAGTCTTCTACTAAACTTGTTAGCTTTACATGATTACTTTTCCTATAATAATATATTTACTTTCGTGTAATAAAAATGAAAAGAGAATCATATTACTACTATTCATTTATTAGTTTTTTTTTAGATAATAAGTTACTAAACTAAGAATTGCACTGCTATTGAATGGTATACATACAGTATGCAAGGTACTATCCATTCATTAAGTTACTCTTCTGTGCATATATAAAAAACATAAAAAATCTTTTTAATTCGAAATATTCTTATTTCTATTGTATATGTATATCATAGAAAGTCTTTTTTTTTTACAGTATCAAACATCTTGGAATCTGAATTTGTGACATCAAGAGATGATGGGCAGAGATACTGTCAAAAAAGGCACTTACAATACCTCCAACTGTAAACAGAACATGAACATTCATTGAATTTTATACTCCGAAAAGAATCCGCGAATATGTATATTCGTGAAGTTAATATATTTTCATTCGTATGTTTTTGCGAAGAAATTATATGGATAAAAATATATTTACATAAATATTGTATCAGTTCATACATGTGTACATTGTGATGTACTGTTTCTTGTAATATGTGTCTATACGTTTCATTGTGGAACACGTGTAAAAAACACAGAATTGAATACTTGTATTAAAAACAGCTTGTAATTAAAACATTTTCTAACAGATGTCCAAAAAAATTGAAATATAAAATATAAATGCTTATTTGTTCTATATGACACAATACACGTTATAAATCAAGATTATAAAGTCACGAATATGAGAAATTCTAGGAAGCTAAACACTTTGTAATAATCTTTATTACATATTTTATATTAAAAAGAACCTGATATATTGATCAATATATCTATAAATAAAATAATTTTGAAAATATATTTTAAGTAATTAGCAATGTTATTTTATTTTTTCATAAAAATGCGAGTGAACATAAAATGGTGCGCAAAATGAAAATGTAATTTTAATGTTCCGTAAAAGATACCTTAACGCATATAAAGATGTACTCTTTCGGATATTGCAATGAATCGTCACGAATTGTTTAATTCTACCCGCGAATCTTCTATATCAGAAAATACGGAGCTACATCCGGTGTAAGAATCTCGGTTTATACAATATATTAAAACGTTCCTCCAATATAAATCTTGCGCTAAAAGTCTTGGATTTCCTAAAATTATAACTAAAACACGAGCACGTGTAATTGCAACATTGAGTCTTCGAGGACAGGCAACGAATCCAAGAGAGTGTTTGATATCGTCATCTACAAAATTTTTTGTAGACCGCACAGCTGATATAATAATAACGTTGCGCTCTTGACCTTGAAACCCTTCGACACTGCTGACTTTCGGTAACGCCACGTCTAACTCCATAAGTAAGTCTCGAATTTCGAGAACCTACATTCAAACATAAAAATAAATAAAACAAACAGTTTCACAATCATCTCTTAAGCCTAGAACGTCTAAGAGGAGGGGCGGCTCCTCCAACCCACAAATCGAATAGCGTAAAATTATAACTATTTTCCGTCTGCAAAAAATTCTCAAAAAATTATTTATTGTATAAATGTTTAAGTTTGATATTCAAAAGTCCTCGTTACTATATGTAGCAAACACTGTGCATAAGAAAAAGAAAACGAACTACTTATTACACGATCTCTTACGCTTTTCTTCTTTCCAAAAAATAACAAACGATCACAGAACGAAGAATCGAACTAACTGAAGAATTAGAAGAATCAGATTTAAACTATTTCCATGTTAGCATACTCTTTTACGCTACCATCCTATTTTACAAATACATATAAAAAATAATTTTAAGAACAAACATGTGCTATCTTGTTTGCGATGTATAAAATACTCGAATATTATAACATTTTCAATAAAAAATCATTTTTTTAAGAGAAATATGTAAGAAGAAGTGTGGTTCGAGGAGCCCTGCGCCGAGCGTTTATGGACAACTCGAGATTCGGACGTTCTAGGGTTAAACTGCATTCAAATATATCACCTGTTTTTGATAAGGTGTTATGATCCCAATATCGTCAGGAGAGAGACCACACTTATACAGTTTTAACAGGTATAGATATACCTGCGTTGCTTCTTCAGGGTTATACCAGCTGGGACTGTCATTATCTTTACAATTCTCTCCGTTTACACCATGAAAAACTATAGCCGGTGGAAAATCTTTCCTTTCTGGTAATTCAGCAGCCAATGTTCGTAAAAGCTTTGCTTCTCTACTTCTTTTAGATGATACCTACACATTTTAATCGGAGTTGAATTTAATAATTAAGAACAACTTTTATGATGCATACGTAAATATACCTACTTGTGCTATTAGTTCAGAATCATAAAACATGAAACTTGACAATTCCAATATTTCTGGTAAACTTCGATAATTCATAACAAGCTTGGTAACGAGACGAGGATCGTAATGAGTTTCAAAACCAGTAGGATCTCTTTGATACGGGAAATGTCGCAATAATCTTACTAAAAACGATTCGTCCAAACCGAAACTTTTTGCTAGTTTGCTTTGTACAACTGGGCCAAGTTGTAATGGATCGCCCGCAAGTACTACTTGTCCATGATCGGAATGAATGAAATTAAGTGGAATCATAATTTCTGGTTCAGTTGCCTGACCAGCCTCATCAACTAACACATGTGTAAAATGTCCATGAGGAAAGCCCATATTGTACAAGATTCCTAATGCAATACATGTACCAATAGTGATTCTATGACGACCAAGTACGCTCATAGTGCAATTTAATCTTGGCCCCATTCCATTATACTTTGTTCTTTTATGTGTTCCCTCTTCTGCTAGTTCCGCAGTGGCACAATATGGCAATAATCTGTCAGGTATAGAATCACTGCCCAAGCAATGATGAGCAATAAGCCGTACCTGTTAGAGAAACAGATTATAATTATTTTTGATTCAGGTATTAACATAAATATTTATAATAGACGAACGCGATTATATAATAAGTTAATATTTCTTCATTATGTTTGATGAACTCGAGCTACAGATCGAATATATGTAATATTACTGTAATATATCGTCATTCCAATGGTAATGTTACGAAACAGCAATTTTTACGAATCTGAACTACTAAATGCATGATTTTATTTGTTTTTCAATATTTATTTAGTTTAGTTACTTACTATGTACCTAAAAAGGCAAAAAATAAAAAATATAAACGGTATAGTTGGTGGATAAATTCAGTGCAAAGTAATTTTACATTAATTGAGAAAGTGGTTTTCTTCTCTCCTGAAAAAATAAGCTCTTGCAATTTCGCAACCATTTGAACAACGATATGTTCTTATATGTATAAAATACCATGACACCAGGTTCAATGACGCCACTATCTAAAAGTCTTTCTGCTATAAGGTTTGCTGAGCTATTAGACGGTGTTGCAATTAACAATCGGCTGTCCGGTACAGTTGATAAAATTTGTAAAACTGCTTCGCAAAGTGTAATAGTTTTCCCAGTGCCAGGAGGTCCAAATATCACGTAAGGTAACGGCCGTGCATGTCCTTTCAATATGTTTCTCACAGCTTCTTTTTGATAGTAATTTAAATTTTTGTTGTACCAAATAAATTTTCGTTTTTTTACTTGCAAAATATATGGTTCTAATTCAGTGTCCTCAGAAATAATTGACGATGCATCCTTTGAACTGTTTGGAGTACTTGTTTCATTCATTGTTATGTTTGTTTCAATATATTGATTATTTTTTGTCGTAACGACTGAGCTTGTTGTAATTTCTTGATCTTGTTCTATTGGCTTAACATTAAATAATCGTTCTACAACTGATACTCTTTTAGACGACTTTGACGTATTACTAGATTTATTGCTTATCGATGTATTAGTACTAGTACAAGAAGATTCTGATGATACAGAATCAGTCCGTTGATGAGTCATTTGTTTTGAAGTTGTCTCGTTTAATAATTCGATTTCTTCAAGATTTAATTGAGAATCTTTTTCAATTACATGTGTAGGAAATAAAAAATCAGAACCCAAACGGTTTGTAGCCATATTAATAGCATTATGACAACGTTGTAAAACAGATTGTGAACATTTGAACGTTACTTGACAATCTTCACTATTATATTCCTCATGAAATTTCTGATTGAATTTCAAGAAAATCTCTGAACTTGTGACTTTGTGAATGAATCCTTCATACTTCAGTTTTCCTAATTTAAATAAAAAGCAATTTTAATCTCATACATTCACAATGACATAAAAATGAATTTTTTCAGTACAATACATATAAGTTTTTAAAGGCGAATGCATTAGGTTTTTGGCTAGGGGATTGAAAATCATGAAAAGTACGGAAAGTGATTTCATTATTTAAAGAAAAGGTATGAAACAATTCATGGATATAACATTTCATACAAAAAAATTACCACAAAGGATTAACATACCTTGAGAACTATCCCACTTGAAAGATACTACAGCTCTGTCACCAATAAGAAGAGATGGCCGCTTTTCAGCAAGGCCTGGCACTTGCATCACCAAATATTCTCCATAAGGTCTCATAATTGTACTTGCAATGTCGTACTGTTGTATATTTATTGTTTGGGCAATTTCTTCTAAATATAGTAAAGCGTGAAAACGATCTTTATACGATTGAAAAGTGAGCCTATTCAATAAAGAAGGTATAGCATTTCCTACAGCATGTTCACATTCAGTTTGTGATTTTCTTTCATTTAAGCATTGCTGTATTATAACCCAATAATGCCTGGGTACTTTGAACATTACATTACGTACTTTGATGAATTGTGGTGGTTTACATGGTCGAATGCCTGGAATATATGTGGATTGATCCCATTTGTCCAAATCTGGGATATTAGATCCACTAGTTTTGTTATTAGTATTACTTGTACAACGTATTTTATTTTGGGTACCTTTAGGTTTAACTGTTATATAAAAGATTCTTCCAATTTCAAAACCTTTAAACTTAAAGATAAATAATTCTTCACTTGTACCAATAAATTTCGCTTTGCATTTAAATATATAAGTTAAAGTATCAGAAGGATTTAATACTGAAGTTGTATCAGCAACACATGGTTGTACTAGCTCTAATTGAGACTGAGCTTTCTTTACCATAAAACAACCTCTATGTAATACATGAGGAATATCGTCTACATTTTGTATTGTAAGACTTACATTCGTTTCTTCTGATACATTTAAAATAACATTTAAATTATCAGTAATTATTACGCCACCTTTATTTTTCACAAGTTTATCTAGATTCTGTTGTGTTGATGGTGTCTTCCATAATGTTCGTAGGGTATTTTTCCCTGACACCTAAAAAAGAAAAGAAAAATATTTTCTCATTTGAGAAAAAAGTTAATTTACACAAATATATTCATAAGAAAATTATTGCTAACATAAATTATCAAAAAAAAAAGGATGATAGAATAATTTTATTGTATAGAGACTTTTACATATGCGATTTAAATAAACGTATATTAAAAATTTAATAAAATAAAACCTTGACAGTTTGCATAAAATATTTTTAATATTGTGTAAAGAGTATTAGAATTTTTAATATTCTGTAAAAATGTTCAATTTTGGAGGTGATTCTTAACAGAATTACTCTTAAAATTTTTACATAAATTCATACCTAAAAATTTATTTGACAAGGTTTCACCTTTTGAGTAAAGCTAGAAAAAAAGGTATGTTGGAACGATTGTAGGTCTAGGCAAAAATTCCTATGGTCATTACATACTCACTATGACTTTAGTAGAAAATATTATTGTAAACTTTTTATTATTCTAAAGTGTAGATAAATTTTGGAAGAAGTATGAAAAACATAATGTTAATGAAATTAAATTGTTTAGGAAATAGTATGATGTTTTTTAAAGGATTTCATAGATATGACGGGTCAAAAGAACTATCATATTTTCAACCTAGTTTTACATAAAAACTACCAAAAATAAAAATATAGATTAATATGTTAAAGAAAGATTTTAATGTAGTTTATATTCTTTTTTTTATTTTCCATGCCAGTGAAGCTCTTTAAAAAATATTTCATTCCGAATGAATATTATTAATTTTGATTTAAAAATAATAATCTCTATTTTTGGATTTACACTTGCCTGATTTATTGGAACCACAGTCAATGACCTCCATGTATAAAATCCTTGATCACTTTCAATACTATCATAAATTACTTTGTCACCAATACAAGGAACATAACCGGAATCACAAATTCTTTTATTAAATACAATATCTTTCCCAATAGAACCAATTTCTTTAACTGGATCATAACTAGATACAGTTCCAATATCCAGCTTAGATCGCAGAGGTAGTATTTTTCTGATCTCTAGGATTTCTCCACTCAAATCATGACTGTTGCTATCAATTTTAACTTCTGACTCTATCTGTAACCAATCTCCGATCACAGGAATAAATTCTGACTGCACTTTATTCAAATCCACAGAAATATCATTAGGTTCGATGACCAACAAACGATTTTTACGTTCTACTACTTTGCCAATTATGCATTTACTTAATGTCTGTGTCTCAGTCAATTTTGTTTGAGATTCTAGAACAATATTATCCCATGATTCGTCTATCACAGAAGTAATTTTTTTTACTTTATGTTCATTCTTATGACCTTCATTCAAGGCTAAATAATCGACTTTATCGCCTACTTTTAAACTGTTTTCAGTACAGATATTTACTGTGTCACATACGTAAAAGTTGTCAATCATGACATAATCAGTTGCAGTGTAAGTAATTTTGCCAGTCTTATGGTAACAATTATCCTCGTTAGAGTATTCATTTTCTTCTATTTCTTTCTCATACACATTTTCTATACGAGAAACAACATTGTTAATTTCATCCGCATCATTCTTAGCAGATGACTTATATTTAATAGCATATTTTACAAAGGTATGTATTAATGACAGCATATTCAGTTTTTATTATTTCTATCCATGTACCTGCAAACATTATTTCAATTAATATTCGCACTAGCGCAATAAAAAATTTTAACACTTAGATGTTGATAGTTGATATACACCGATCAATTGGCTGATATCTCCACTCTGTTGCTTTAATGTAATCCAATTCTTTTCTCAACGATTGAACGCGTTTTAAGTGTAACTCCCGAAGTAGACGTTTCTGTTGCTTCTGTTCTTGTAATTCAGATTTCACTTGATTCAAGATCTTTGATGTTTGATTTCCGTTGGAGGTTAATTCGGAATCTTGTGATTCTGACGTTCTCTGCCCAGGTGAGTGGCCCAAAGTTGCAGACGACAAAGTGGAAGAATTCATAATTTCACAAGCAATGTTTCAAAATTACGTCGTTGATCATTTGATAATCTTCAGACACACGTATTTTCTGAAATTGCATCGCAAGTTTGCGGTATGAAAGTTACCTATTTATATACACGTACGTGCACGTACGACTGCGTACGATGCGTACCACTTACTATATAAACATGTTTACATTATTCAGTCAATCAAAATCAACAGACATTACCTATATCATTACAGCGGGAAAATTGTACTTGTCTACATAAAAGATTATTCATTCATTTTATATCTGGTTGCTATTTCGTAATTATATTTAGTTGATTTTATTGTATACATATACTTTACAATAAAATATGTAAAAATATATAAACGTAATAATTCAATTGTATTTGACAAAAAATATACTACTCAATTATAGATATATTGATTCCTGTCTTGCTAGCATTGATTTCAAGTGATTTCAAGTCATGCCACTGTTTGAAACACTTATCTTTTTTTCTGGAGTTGCACTAAATTTCGTTCATATTTTACAAGTATGACGATATCGAATAAAATGTAATAATGTTTAAATTACATTCATTTCAATGGGTAACAAAATTTCCAGTTGTAACTCGTAACGTATAAACAATGACTTTTCCAGACAGTCCTTTTAAACTGTTTCTCATGTTAGCCTTTCGACCACTTTTGGCATACAAAAATGCATAGAAATCACTCTTTTTAATCAAAATTTAAAATATAAAAACATCGAAGGATCGAACCAAAGTATAATAATACACATGAGGAATAAACATCACATTGGTACCTCGCAGCCTGATCGTGGCGCAAAACCTTATGGGTTTTGTTGTGACATAAAGGACTACGATCCGAGATTAGATACAAAGCCACAACTGGGTTCAGTTTTCTCTCGAAACAACGTAACTGGAGAAGGACCTGACATTAAAATACGTCTTCAAGAAATTAACAGCAATGTTTTACCATCTTCTCAACGCGGCAACCAAAAGAGCTCTTATCGGTTTGGATTGAAAGGTCGACAGCGTGGTCGACAACGAGGTGGGTACGATGATGTGTTCCGAAGTGGTCAGCGAAGAGGATATCGAGATGATCCACGAATGGGATGGAATCCTAACGATCAAGGCGGCAGAATCGAAGATCATTTGGGTAAACCAATGATCTGCAGACGTTGCAGGGGACCTCTTAAATGGTATTTAGAGGATGAGGTAGCTGTTGCTCGTAACACAATGATGACACAACGACAGCAACAATATAATGAAAAAATGGAACAGAATATTAAAACTGCTAAAAAAAAGGGTACATGATAGAATATACAGCAATGTCTCTGAAAATACTCGTGGTTGACATTTAGCTTCGAATTCAAATATTCTTAACAACTAACTGATTGCTAAAGACAAGAAGCAGTATTGCCTGTTAATCTAACAGGTATTCAAGCTTCACAAAATACTTCTACATAATTATGCCTGAGACGCAAGTATTTTCCGAGGCATGACTGTATTATTTGAATACAAAAAATTATAAAGTATAAATTTTTGTTACATAGAAAGAAAAAAAAAAGGAAAGAAAAGGACTGAAAAGTTAACTATCGAGGGTGCATCTCAAACCGAATGAAAGTATACCCGGAAGCTACCGAAACGAATAAACTTTAGGAAAACAATTTGTAGAATAAAGAATAGTGTTTAAATAAAAAAACTTTCTTCGTATATTAATATTGTGCTTGTTACTATTATCATTATTTATAATTATAATAGTAATACTTAAAAAGGTGATAGATGTTTGCAAACTCGTATTAGAAAATATACTTTATTATAATAGAAATGTTTACAGAATCCCATATGTATTAGTGAACGCAATACTGTGAATACACTAAACGAAAATTATTTGAGACTTACATTCTAATGATCTAACAAGCTACATGTATAATTAGTAGTTATAATGAATATGAGAATATACCCACACACACAAAATGATGTATATGCGAAATTAGTGATCGTATAGTTGTTTACAACGCAACAGTTCATAATCTCATTGTTATATAAAGCAATATATTTACAGTATTGATGTTGTTAAGTATTGTTAATGTTTATATTAGTTCGTTGAAATCTTTTGCGAGTTTGGATGATAGCATTAATAAACTAACTCTTAGGAAAGCGTAAATTAAATTCCCATAACTATAAAAAATGGAAACATTAATTCGAGGCTAAAAAAAATTGTAAATCACATCTTTCGTCAGCTTGTGTTAATCCCGATTTTTTTATTGGAACGTCGTTAATTCCCATTATACGAACTTAAACTGTTATAACACAATTTTTACAATATACTGATTTTCTAGAAAACATTTTTTATCAAGCTTTAAAAAATAAATTTTTTCTTAAACATAAACGCACCTTCGTTGATGTGCAAATTATGCGTATGAAATTCATAATGGGAACATAGATTTATAACTAGTGATACTTCAGCGCATTAATGATTTTTGAAAAAGATATATCATCATTTAATAAAATACTACGTGTATATCGACTAAAATGTATGAACGATATCACCGTTAAAGGTATGTTAATGTTATTATTAAGCAGTGTTTAAATAAAGAGAAAACCTGTTTCTTATTGGCTGTATTGGCACGCATATGCATGCATCATTAAGTGTAATTAAATTTTGTTACTTTCTGTAACAA
Organism: Dufourea novaeangliae; assembly: GCF_001272555.1. Taxonomy (NCBI): domain Eukaryota; kingdom Metazoa; phylum Arthropoda; class Insecta; order Hymenoptera; family Halictidae; genus Dufourea; species Dufourea novaeangliae. The sequence goes on from NW_015373964.1 coordinate 52,911, forward strand.
GGTATAAACATATAATAGCATACTATACTTCATCTAATGCAAATTACATCGAGTACGAGTATTACATCGAACTTTTGTAATCCGTTTAATTCGTGCCACCGTCGATGATGTTAAATGAATAATGTAATATTGTTATATATTTGCAGGTATAGAACCGTAAAAGCATGGTATTTTCGCTCTAATACAAAAATATCTTCTTGACATTTTTACGCATGTATACTGTAAATGGCCACATAAATCATTTAATTATATATGTACAGAAAGAAAGTGAACACTTTCTGTTACTTCTCACTATAAATTTGATATAATTCTATGATAATATTGTCATCGTTTAGTCTTGTTTGATGTTTATATCTTTTATAGACGAATAATATTCAGGACATATTACACAAAACTTAATATTATTAAACACGATACTGTACTAAAATTTAGTACAGTGCATTAAATATAGCAGAAAAGTAATTTATTTTATATATTTAGTCCAGATTTTAAAGTAGTGAAAAGTGTTTGAATAATTTTTAAGTTATGTAAATTATGTGGATACAACAATACGTAATTTCTAATTACATCGTTATATTTATCAATGTTGCTGGTGTCAGTACTGAAATATGCGGAAACTTTGCAATGAAATTAAACATAAACAATACTCATATAATTATATCAAATTTTTGTTCCGAATTCGAATAGCAATTGGGGTGTTCAATGGCGCACAATTTTAACTGTTTAATATTCTGTATCAAAATTATTAATGAAGATATAGACAAATCTGAATCATGAAAGTGGGAAACTTGTTTTAAACTATCATACCTGAAATATATTCTTTATTATTCTTTGGTAAATCACCGGAAAATACTTATTACTGTTTGTATAAACAGATGATAATATAAAATGAAAAGCTTGTTTTAGTATAGTACACGATTAAATAATATACACTAACGTTCTTAATATAATAAAAACATAAGAAATAACAAAAATAAAAATAATGTTTTATACTTCAGTATGTTTCCGTTACATTTAAAGCTGCAGTATACATTTGGGAATGTTGTCCTCCAATGAAAATTCTTTTTAAAAGAAGCACGGTAATTTTATTTTCCGTGCATTTCTAGTACGGTTTTTAATCTTTTCAAGCAAGATATTTAGATGTTTAAATTAAACATAACTCTGTCTGAAAAATTAAACGACAAACGTGTTGAAGATGAAAGCTTGACGCTGTTTACATCTATGTTCAAATACAAAGTCAGTCTTTGTAGATAATTATTCAACAGTTTCAGAAGTATTTTCAGATTGCAAAATGTCCTTGACTTCATGGACAGGGTTAACGATTACAGAAACTGCTGTTTCACGCGATGTACCTGCATCTAGTTTATCGATAACCTTACAGTCAGTGTCTGTATTTCGCACAGATTTTGAATCTGCAGATTCTTCCTCACCCAAACTCTTTACCTTTGAATCAACTGTTTTGCCATCTGTTACAGTAATATTTACTTTATCGCTTCCTTCTATATTGTACTCTTCAGTATGATCTCTTATTTTTTCATTAATGTCTTTGACGAGACTCATTTCCTCCAAAAGATTTGATGAAGTATTATTTGTATCGTCATTATAATATTTGGTTTCTAAGTTTATGATATTATCTTCCCTTTCTTGAAAATCGTTAACGTCATTTTTTGCTTCCACTGAATTAGAAGCTTGTATATTTAATGATACCCGTTTTTCGTCATTTACAATTTTTTTATTCTGTTCATCAATTTCTTCTTCAGAACAACCTTGCTTTGCATGCAAATGGTCTGCATCGTCATTTATTTCTTGTATTTCATAATCACTTTTACATGACTCTGAATTGTTTTCAGCTTCCAAATTCTCTACATTCTTTGTTATTTCTTTAATATCATTATCCTTAAGAGACTCTGTACTACTGATATTAATAGTATCTGCTTCTCCATTGGGTTTATCTGTAGTATTTCTTTCCATGTTCTGAATTATTTCATCTACAGTAAGTTCTACAATAGACTTAGAACGTACGTTATCTGCCTCTTGCGTATTCGTATCTTCCATTTTTTCTTCATGTGTAGTACATAAAGTTTCTTTTGATTTTTCAATAGAATTAGAATGTACATTGTCTGTGTCTTGTGTACTCATATCTTCAATTATGTCTTCATGTGTAGTAGATAAAGTTTCTTCTGATTGTTCAGTAGAATTAGAATGTAACTTAACTGTGTCCTGTGTATTCGTATCTTCCATTTTTTCTTCATGTGTAGTAGATAAAGTTTCTTCTGATTGTTCAGTAGAATTAGAATGTAACTTAACTGTGTCCTGTGTATTCGTATCTTCCATTTTTTCTTTATGTGTAGTACATACAGTTTCTTCTGATTGTTCAATAAAATTAGAATTTAAATTCTCCTTGTCCTGTGTATTCGTATCTTCAATTTTGTCTTCACGTGTACATAAAGTTTCTTCTGATTGTTTAATAAAATTAGAATTATCTGTGTCCTGTATATTCGTATCTTCAATTTTTTCTTCACGTGTACACAAAGTTTCTTCTGGTTGTTCAATAGAATTAGAGTGTAAATCATCCATGTTCTGCGTATTCGTATCTTCAATTTTTTCTTCGTGTGTACATGAAGTTTCTTCCGATTTTGCAACAGAATTAGGATTTGAATTTTCTGTATCCTGTATATTCGTATCTTCCATTTTTTCTTTATGAATATATAAAGTTTCTGCTGATTTTGCAATAGCATTATTTATAGCTTGTTCATTATCGTACTTAGTTTTGTCCATTATACTTTCGCTTATAGTTTCATTTTCTTCATTGCTTTGTACTTTTTCACCTACGCTTACGTTTTCGCAGGAATCAACTTCTGTTTCTGTTATACATGTATTGGAAGATGAATTTTCAGGCAATGGAACTAACATATCAATAACATTATTTCCATTAAGACTCAACTTAACACAAATTGGTTCAGAAGAATCATCAAGAATTTCGAACTGGAACATTGTTTCTCCTTCTCCAGAAAGTTCTTCAAGTGTTTTATGAGCTTCTGGAGGCCAAGAACTAACAGTCTTCGGTTTTTGTAGAGCACAGCATTTGGATAAAGCAGGTATGTTTATAATATCTACTGGTAGCAGTCGTGCCTCGTTTGTAACTGCCGTATTACCGTAATCAATATACTGAACTGTGATAGAGTCTCCAGAATGTGAAAGAATTTTAGCTCTATACCAGTTACCATCATCAAGAAATTTCGCAGCACAGATAGTGCCAACTTCAAAAGTGTTCAATGGGAGAAAACTAGGTGCTGCTTGTAATCTTTCCAACATCATATTCGAATCTGTAGTGCTACTTTCAGCTTGAATATAGAACTCATCGAGTGAACTGACACGAGTAATAAATACATTCGGTGAATTTTCCTCGCCTAAAGGTGGTAAACGTTCCTCGGTGATCGGAGGATGATATTGACAAAACTTAGCAAGCATGTCTGTTACATTTTCATCGTTCAATGTTAATTTCACCAATGATGTATCGTCATCCGTTAATACGTCTAATAAAAATATTGTTGCTCCATCAGCAGCCAATCTTACAAATTCTTCACAAGCGGTTTCTGACCATTCCGTAATCCCTTCCGGCATAACTAAACGACACTTCCTTGATAATGGTGGCACATTTGTTAGATCTGCAGGTATAGCACGTATTTCAGTTGAGGTAGCTGAATTTCCATAATCAATATATATTACTCGGGTAGCATTATCACTGTGTGATATCACGCGTGCCCTGTACCAGCAGTCATCTTCAGGATACTTAGCAACACATAACATATTTTCTGTAATTTCATCAACTTTAGGGAACATGTCTGCTACGATAAATCTATCAGTCATAACTTCTAGATCACCAACAGACTTTTCTTCTTGTACCCAGAACTCGTTTGGAGAGTTAATATGACTTACAAAAGCAGAACGAGGATCCAATTCAAGATCAACTATTTCGTTTATTAAATCTTCTTCGGTGTGAATACCAAGATTCTGTTTGACTAACATTTCGGTGACACTTGTACCATCTATCAATAGGTCTACTCGTTTTGGAATACTATTGGCAATTACCTTTGCCTGTAAGAACTCAACAGATGTTATTAAATTTTCAAATGTTTCACATGTTGTAGCATTCCAATCTTCTGAATCTACAGGAATCACGTCTAATCTACATTTAATTGCGAACTCCTTAATTTCTTTCCATGAATCCGTAATTCCTCGAATGTTTTCAGACTTGTTATCAATGATATCGGTATTTCCGTAGTCAATAAAACGTACAGTCGTAATGTCCTCGTCTGCATCAAGTACCTGTGCTCTGTACCATAAATTATCTATGGTGTGTACAGCAACGCATAAACTTCCTTCTTCTAGTACTCCATCGACTTGCGGGAATGTGGAAATTTGTATCTGGAGCTCTTCTTGCTTCTTGGAAAGATTTGTAGCATCTGATACGTACTGAAGCCAGAACTGACTAGGAGAATCTATATGCGGTATGTATACATCGTATATGCAACCAACTTCCATATTATGAATATCAGGTTGTTTCGTTGCAGACACTTCTTGTTCTGACGCTAAATTAAGAGCATGTAATTTCTCACTAATTTTCTCGCCGTCGTGTAACAATTCGACTATCCACTTTTTGTTTACATTGCGGAAAACTGCTGTAAGCTCCTTGTTTGACAAACAATCTTGCAATATGTTTAATTGTTCAGATATCGTACATGTAAGAGTTATTGGTAACGACACGTTGATGGCTAACTGATGTGGCACATAAAAACGCAGATCTAAAGCCATTACTACGTCACGAGTAACTTCCTCATTATTGCCGTAATCAATGAAATGTACACAAACTTCCGTTTCTGTGTAGTTTAGGACTTTCGCTCGATACCAGTTACCATCGGCACTTTTTGCAGCACACAACAGATCTACTTCAGGTTCGATTATTTTTCCAGAAGCTGAATAATACTGATTAAGTGTTTCACTTAAGTTTTTATCCAGAATATAGTCTGCGTTACGCTGTAACCATATGCTGGCAGAATGATCTGCATACGATACTAATGCCTTATGAGTAGAACTTAGGACAGGCATCGGACATATTGGCGATATTTTCTCATCAGTTTCTTCAAAAATGTTAATTTTGTTACCCGACAAATCAAACAACTTTACGATGAGCCTGTAAAAAATATAGAACATGATATATGGAAAACAAAATGTAAGTAAAATATTCAAAAATGAAAAGAAAATTTGCTTTACATTGTATGTTAATATGTAATTTTTTAAATATTATATATAACATTAACATGCAATTATTACTAACCTATTATTGTCGACCTCATCAACATACATAATTACTTCCTTTCCTTCAACGCAATTCTTCAATTTTACATCTACTTCGGACGAAGATATAGCGTTTATCAGAGAACACTCTACTGCCTGATTCTGCATAATTGCGAGCTGTCCTGGTAATGCTAACACCTGATTTAACATAGTATCACATAAGTACTTGCTGTATAAATATATTATAACAAAAGTAACATAAAAGAAAATATTAACCCTTCACACTCCACTGGCACTACATACACCACAGTAAAATCTGTGTATTATTGAAACAATACAAACTAACTTTAACGTACAACATTATAATTATAATCGTTTAAAAATCTTTCCTTAGAAAGCACAACTTATATTCATTTCCAAGTCAATCTGACAATCACTAGTCACTCAGAATAAAAGAGTTGAGGAGTACAAAGGGTTAAAGTATTCTTATTACAACAGTGATCATTGCCTTACTACTTAAAAATATTTAAAGAAGCATTTTCGCGCTTAATGACTACAGTAGTTGAAGCAGTACAATATTAGTTCCTAGTTTTATACTTCAAGTATTATTAGCCTTAACGAGATTCGTGTAATATTTATTTCTACTATACACATTTAGAATTCTGTAAAATTTATATTGGATCATTGCGTTAACATTTTTCAATGCAGCAAGTATGGTATTAAATAACTCCTATGCCTAGCAGCAATGTTAAATTATGAATAAGTAAGGTGATTGTAGCATGTAGATTAATCTTTTTCTTTCGAAAAACTCACGCAATCTGAGAGAATTTCATCATACGCTCCGGTATCAATGAATTTTACATCGAAGCCTGTGGATCGTGAATGGTTACCGATTACTGCTCGTCTCCAAACTCCATTTGAATAAACCAAACAACCTGTGCCTAGGCATATCTCATGGGCTGACAATCGTTGCATCACCTGCCATTGCCATACTTATCCTTACCAATATTATTCATTTAAATTTTTTTATATAACCATGTACAATGATTTTTAATCGTGAAAAAGTCATGATAGTTTACTTTTACTACCGGCTTCATTATAATACAAAAATTAATTTTAAAATTTGTAGAAAAAGATAACATTTGTACAGTGTAGATGTTAACTGATGTTTTGAAATCAATACATATTCCGAATACCTTTCTTGAACATTACTATCACTATATGGATTGAAATTAGGTATCTTAAAATTTTAACTTGCTTCTAACATACATTTAGATAATATACATTATATGTTCTGATATGTTATAATAGTATAAATAGCATGCAATATTAACAAATCGGATAACGATAAACTCGAATATTAAATTAAGTATACAATTAGAAAATAAATATCAATAAAAAGACGCTCCATTTAAACTTACTTAATGTTCCTTAATATTTGGGTATAAAGTACTAAATACATACATTTGGACAATAAAAAGTAATACAGCATGCTATACAAGAGATAAATTTATATTAAAGCTTATCTTTTTGTACTGTTAGATGCATTAAATTTACAAATTATGAAGGTGAAATGCTAAGTGACAGAAATATAATTACTGTGTACATTTGATATAATTTGGTAGCAGAAAAGACAGCACAGGGAGAATATTATATTTCACTGATTGTTATTAATACCATAGATCGTGCAATGAAGAGTAAGGTACTTTCTATTATTAGAATAATGAGGATTAGTAAGGCAATAATTTAAAATACTTTTACCAATAATTAAAATTCCATGCACTCTGATATAATTATGTACGAGTTATTTTAAACTGAAAAATATTTGGGCAATGTACATCAAGTAATTAGTTGATGAAGTACATTTTTAATAAGATGTGTTACTAAGAATTGTATTAGTAACTTGAAACAGTTTATTCCTAGTACTAATATAATAAATCAATAATATTGTAATAAATCAATTATTATATTAAATAAAATAATATTATTACTAATAAGAAATAGTATCATCAAACGTGTATCAGAAAAATCATTATCTGTACAACCCTGAGTCGGTATATATTTTGTATTGTGACTAATATTTGTGGTCAATTTGAGTACTATTCAAAACTAACAATATACTTTCTCTAATATCCAATAATTATTTACTTTTTTAAAGTAAGCAAAAGCAGCTGATAATTTAAATATACATTTAAAATTTAAACATTATTGTCTACAATTATACACTGCATTATAAATTGGACGTTTTAATTAATAATTTTTGAGAACCAATGATTATCATGCATCAAGTACACAATGCTTTCTAAACATGCTTACAAATTAAATACAATAATACGTACACATATATATATACTTGTACAATAACATAATTAAATATTCATGAATAGTTGTAGACATGTAAGTGTAAAGCATACCTTAGGATCTTTGTCAGCCATATATGTATTCACCATATTGTCACATTCAGTTGCTGAAGGAAGTTGAACATAAAATTTGGACACTGTTTCTACACTTGATACTTTTACTCGAAGTTTCTGACCACTTAAAAGATTTATATCCACTCTTTCAACGTTATATGGGGTTTCTGTTGCCGTGGTATTACTGTCTGTAAGGAAAATAGTAAAGCGCATTATATACAGTCTGATTATTAATACAAATTGAATCACATTCTTCTATTTAATTTTTGAGAACCTGTATAGTAAATACAATGTTACACGGATGACATACGTGAGATTAGTAGCATTGTATAACATGAAAAATGGAACAAATTTGTCATTGCATAAAAAATGAAAACATTTCCAAATCATTAATTATTCGGCATCAATCTTGTAAAAGATTATTGAAATATAGAAACTACAAAACAGTTACGGAATCATTTTTACCTTCTGTAATGTCTGATTTAGTTGCTGAGTCACATGATGCAAGATTTCGTTCAATCAATACATCAGCTACATAGCTTCCATTATTACTTAACAAAATTAAATATTTATTATCTTTTATGTCATGGAACGTGCATTCATATTTATCAGCATTGAAACAATTATCGATTGCTCCAGTATCTACTTTAGACCAACTAAGACCATCTTTTGGGCTAATATTCAGCAGTGAACACTGAAAAGCTTGTTTCGGCAGACGAATAAACTCCTTTTCTACAGGATAAATATTACTAGGATCCACTACAGCGCTATTTCCAAAATCCACATAATGGATGAGGTGACCACTTAATTTATTTAATTCTATAATTTCTGCACGATAGAGCGCTTTGTCCTCAAAAAAAGATGCTATCACAGGTGACCCGACCTAAAAGTAATAATGATAGAAAATTCGCTTGATCACATTTCATGAGCTATCGAATGAAAAGTATAATTGATAAAAAATACTTTTAATCCATATGATACAGGTTCTCTGCCAGTATATGTTCTTTGAATTTTATTCATCATAGTCTTAAATTCATTTTCATTATCAAGGGCTTGACAGTAAAAATTATTAGGATTTGTAAACCATGTAACAATCACATCCTTTTTAGTTCCTGGTGTGTGCGTAGCTATTGACCATACAGCATCCAAAGACGCATAATCAAGTTCTTTTAGTTGTTTGGTATTTGTACTGATTTGATTTTGAGACATTGCAGCTTCCTTCGCTTGCAATAAATCGAGGCCATCACAAAATTCTTCATTTATGAAAGTATTTGTTGGGCAATCGTCAACAATTTCTCGTAACAACACACTATAGATACCATTTTCTTCGGTAATGAATTCGGCTTTGAATGTTTTTCCATTTACTTTATCTCCAAAAGTCTTTGTTTCATTCGTATCTAAGGTAACGTTTTTCATACCAAAGAGTTTACAGTGTACAGCTTGTACTGGAAGTTTTAAGAACTCCTTTCGAATGACTTTTATGTTACTAAAATCGATAGTCTCTGTATTTCCGTAATCCAAGAATTGAACGGTTGCATTGTTTCCTTCAACAGATTTCACTATAGCTCTGTACCATCTCAAATCTTCTGAATACTGAGCAATACAGTATAAACCTTTAAATATCTTAGACTCTTTTACTAATTCTCCACCATTTTCATATATCGATGCAATGCTTTCCATTATAGAATCTAATGCAGTGTAATCAGGACTTAGCTGCACAAAAAAGTCAGATGGACTATTTGTATAAACTACTTCACAAGCCTTTGTAGATCCAATAACTATATCAGGAGACGGAATATGGAATTCATGTCTACTTCGCATAGGACTGTATCTTCGTCCTTCTTCGAAATTACTCGAATTTACAGAGTTTATCTAAAACAATTATAAATATTATATTCAGGAATATTTGAAAACGAATATCTAAAAACGATAAAAATTGTTCTACTCTATATATGTTATTTGATTTCTCATTAACTATTGACAGTATTAAATGAAAATCTACGGTTTAATCATTTTTATTCCAATATATTATAAAAATTATATCCTATTCAAGTGATATAAACATATGGTTATTATTAGAAGCATATTTTACCTTGTTTTGAGTTAATCTGTACCCTTGTCCTTTTCTGTCTCTGAATTTATTATTCCCATAATAAGAGTCACCTGTTAACAATTTGTGAATTTTTTAAATGCATTATTATTATAATTTTATACATAAATGAAATTTTTTTTTAATTTAATATTCATTCTATTCTAGTAATATACAAATACTTACTGTTTGTCTTTCCACCTTTGACACTTCCATCACTGTCTCTATCGCTGAATCTACTACTTTGCATTTTTCCAGAAAATCCATCACCTTTAGAATGACCACCACGCGATGCGCTGCCTCTCCCACGTCTGCTGGTACTGCCTTTAGATGATGTATCTGAACCTTTATCACTCCAATTTTGATCAGAAGAGTTATTCTTTGAACCATATCCGGAAGTTTTGTTTCTGCCACCTCTGCCACCTCTTCCTCTTTCACTTCTAAGTGAATCATTATACTCATTCTTATTATTCCATTTATCCTTCGCACTTCTAGTATTTGAAAAATCGTCTCTACTGAATCTTTCATTTCGAGAATCGTTCCGATGAAAATTACTTCTTTCACTTCTATTTTCAGATATTTTTTCTTCGTTGGATTCATCTTTCCAAGATTTGGATTTATACCTTTCTTGAACTGTGTTTGTATTCCGTGGCTCATTCCATGAATCAATTTGATCTTTTTCCTGCCACGTGTTCATATTCTCACTAAAATTCAGATAAACATACGTTAAAAATATTTTAATGTTACAGAAGTAATGCGGCTGAAAGAATAGTACAGGCGGGTAGAAAATTATTTTACACGCAAAAATAAGTCGAAAATGCAGAATAAAACTTTTTGTGTGATGCTTTGTTTCTGAGATAATCGAATTTGATAATATGCTGGATTCGCGTGCAATTGGATAGGACTTTGCTAGGCCGTTTGTTCATTGCATTCCATTTCTATTTATTTCAAATTCAACCTTCTGGAAAATTAAGCGTCGGATGAAAAATATTATTCTACACGTTTAATTTATTGTTGCATAAAGAATCACCTACTGCCTGCTTATACCACCCTTTCGGCTGCACCCTGTATACAAAGATAATAAATATAAACATATCGATGTTTTATCTAATATTCTGAAGTTTTATATCTTTCAAAGATACGGGGATTGTCCAGAAAGTAATACCCATATTGAAATAAAAACAATACACATGTACTTTAAAAAATTTTCATTAGTTGTAACTTTAATATACAGGGTGAAACACCTAAAAAAAGGCCACTTGAATGCTTCTGCTGTTATTGGTGATAGAAAAGAATGTGTCAGACCAAACTTGCATGGTATCAAGGAGCACATTATTTGACGTGAATGTTTCTATGATAGGTGAACGCGTAGAGGTCATATGAAGGGCAACTTCGTTTTTTTAAATGGAAAGACATGTTTTTGTTTATGCACCATTCATAAATAGGTCATTGTACGCGTTTTAAAACGCTCTACTAGATAGTACGTAAAAACCATATTTCTCCGTTTTAAAAAATTAAGTTGACCTTCATATGACCTCGACGCATCCACACATCAAATTATGTGCTCCTCGATACTCTGCAAGTTTGGTCAGACACATTTTTTCCTATCACTAGTTAAGATATTCAGGTGGCCTGTTTTAAGTGCCTCACCCTGTATATTATTATATTTGGTTACTTTTCAATATAATCATAACTGGGACAAATTTCTGTATACCTTCGTCATACACTTCCGCCGCGAGTTCACATGTGGCTCTGAAAATCAAAAATGTTCTTGAACACTTTAAATAGGGGGTACTGAAACATCCGGCCTACATTCAAGATTTGGTTTCGAGCAATTGGACATCGTGCAACAATGGTATGTAAACTCACGGCGGAACTATATGACGAAGGTATACAAAAACTCGTCTCACGTTACGATTGTTTAAATAAGGACGGCGATTATATTGAAATAACTAAGTATATGTATTAAGTTACAAATAAAGAAAACTTTTTAAAATACATTTGTATTGTTGCCATTTCAAAACGGGTATTACTTATTGGACGATTCTCGTACTTGTAACTAAATGCAATAGCAGTAACTTTAGACGATTTGTTGCAATACTTAACACTATTTCAAGTACATTTTCTCAATCATATGCAAATATAGGATCTTTATATAGTTGAACATTAAGTTACATTAACGAAGGTTTCTGGATTATTTGTCTACAATTAAATCAGTATACATAATAAAATACGTTTGATTATACCTTTGATTGTTTTTTGGGCTTATTTTAGCAGTATGTTGATTTTCTATGTTTTGATAGGTTGGTGTATTTATTAATTTCGTATCGTCTTCAACAGTATGCAACATTTGAGACTTAATGCTTTGCTTTCTCTCAGGTTCATATAAATCTACAACTAGACCATCTGATTTTACATCTGTAACTCTTAAAAGCAAACGTTTTTCCAAGATCAATGATTCAAACTGATTAGAAACTTCTTGAGTGCATGGCAAGTGTTCCCAACCATTTAGGATACATTTTATAGCTTGAGCTCCCAATCGTCTTATTAAATCATCATGCATTAAACGTAGAGACATTATGGTGACAGTTTCCTCATTACCATAGTCAACATATAATACCTTCACATTATCCATATTTACACCCAGAACTTGTGCCCGGTACCTAATAATTAAATAAAAATAATAAATGTATAATTTAGTACACCTATATTATTCTACAGAATTCTACTGTACACCATTAAATATAATAAAATTATTTAACTAACCATTGATTATCGTACAAAGCAGCACAAGGAAGACCAATCTTCAATTGTGATAGGCTTAAGGAGGGTGCATTTTTACAGAATTCTGCTAGACAGTCCATTATTGATTCAAGAGATGCACTGTTGCTATCTAGTTGTACAAAAAATTTTCTGCAAGATTCCACAAAAGAAACATGTATAATTTCTTCAGCGCCTTTTAATAACTTTGTTGGTTCTTGATATCCAAAAGTAATAGGTGTCATTGGTGTTGGAAATGCTTGTCTAAGAATATTCTTTATACTCTGTCCATCGTCATATAAATCTCCATATTGAACCAATGGTGGTCCTTCTGGTGGACAAACATGTAAAACAAGCAACTTTCCTGATACAATTTGTTTAAAATATTCTTTCATTTCGTCTGTGACATCTAACTCTTTTACGCCACTTAATGTGAATCGAATAGAAAGTACTTTGGGATTAATAAAATGAGGCGGTAGTTGGAAAATATCTGTGTACGGTAACACCTCTGTATGGCCAAAATCAACATAGTAAAGTTTGCACTTATTTTCCATTACAGACATTACAACAGCTCTGCATAACACTTTATCTTGTGTATAACGACCCAAGCATACTGATCCAGGTAAAGGAGGTTCTTGCAATGGTTCTGTAGAATGACTATTAATATCCCTCATAAGCATACTTAATATTTGAGATGTACTTTGAAGTTGCACAGAAAATTTATGTGGACCATCTTCTACGAAAGATACATATACTTCGTGTTTGGATGGTACATCTAAAACTCGTGATTTAAATACAAGAGCCTCCTGAACAGATGACTGCATCATGTGTTTTTGTTGCGCTGCACAACATAAAGGAACATTTCGTTGATATCCATGCATATTATTTTCATCACAATGTAATGGATTTATGTTCGGCACATGTGTCATTGAAGTACAATTATTACTTATGAGATGTTTGCCCGATTGCTGATACATTGGTATTTGAGGTTCTTGCATACATTTTGGTGGCCTATGAAAACACACATAAGTATTTATTTATAGAAATAATCATACATGTATACACAAGATATAATGCTTAGTAATTATTGGACAAAGTTTTTATTAAAACATTAAAACGATAAATTCTAAAGGCAATCATCATTAAACTTTCATCTACTATATATTGTTTTAACCCTTTGCACTCGAGGGGCGACTCTCTAACGAGTCATGGTTTGATGCGACAATTCGAGTGACGATTATATTTGATTTATTAGTTTAAAAAGTATAATATGATACACCTTCAGATGCCGATATTTTCTTATTTCAAATTAGTCCGTCACAGCGAGTCTGACTGTAAGAGTAATACCTTGGTTCTTGCATGGAAAGATAAACGAATTGTTACATGTTTGACGAATTGAGATAATGCGGGAATGACTCCCGTAAAAAGGATTTTACGAGGTGGTGTTGAGATTAGTGTGAAAAAATTGAATGTAGTCACAAATTATATAAAATTTATGGGCGGCGTTGATCGAGTAGATCAGTATGCCTAGAGATACAATTTTATGAGAAAATCTCTGAAGTAGTGGCATAAGCAATTTTTTTGAATGAACAGTCGCTTAGTCATCTACAATATATAAATAAAAATGTTGGTTGACCAATTAATAGGAGATTTCGAACAAAGTCGTAATCGAGTTTCTACTTCCACATCCACTTTGACGAAATCCGTTTGAATGTAAAACTTCATATTATTCTACCAAAAGCAAAGAAGGATTGTAAGGTTTGCTGCCAGCAAAATAAACCTGATGGAAGACACGATACAAGAAATTACTGCGATACTTGCCCAAACAAGCCGAGGATGTAAAATACCATACAAAGCAAGAATACTGAGCTTAACATACAACAATTTTTTTTTGAGATGTAAAGATATATGGAATATAATAGTTTTATATGTTAATTTGTATGTGAAATCATTTTAAATTAGCTATAAGAAATTCAACAAATTTTCGAAAAATCGTCTCAAGTGCTAGTTCCCCCTGGCGTAAAAGTCTTCGAGCACAAAGGGTTACAGAATATGATGCATAAAAATAACAGAAATAAGAATAAAAATGTAAATAAAATTTGTTAACTTTATGATAAATACCTGAACATTTCTTGTAATGTAGCTGCTACTGCCATGTGTCTTTTAATTAATAATTCACTGAAATCCTCATTACTGTACCAAAGTTTAATAAAACGATGATTATTAATCACAGTGTGAATCAAAATTTTATATTCATTGTACCATAAAGTTTTCTTAATCAACTCAATTATTTTACTTTCCCAGATTCCATTTACTGGTAGCACATACATTAATGTAAAATCAAAGGCTACAGGTGGAAAAGACTGCAGAGACTCAGAACCAGGTATATTTTCAAGCAAATGAATTTCTTGAGGCGGTAATACTTCAATGTTACCATAATCAATGAACTGCAGAACTACCATACCATCTGGACGTATATTAATTACTTTTGCTCGGTAATATCCTTCATTTTGAAATCTGGCACAGCAAAGAGCATTAACATGTAGATTAGCAGCTCTTGATTCAACACAACCCTGACTTCGAGCGAATTGTTCGACCAAGGGTAAGATCATACGTTCTACACATGTTGCAGAATTCTTATCAACCTGGCCCCATATTTTTAGGAATGAATCCTCCGCTTCAACATGGGTCACAAAAATAATTAACTCTGTGCTTTGTTGTATACTCATGATGTTATATTTTTATATCTTCTTATATGAAGCACCAGTCTTCATTGACTACATAGACCAATCTGATCACAATCTGAAACACCAAAGCTTGTTAGATATCGCGAAAGTATTTTTATTCAACCCTAACCGTTAATTGAAACTGGGCCACCCAGCCACCCTACTTAGTCGAGACTTATGAAGTAATGCGACCGAAAGATCAAACTATTTTGGCTGTTCTATATATCTTGAAAAACTTTTTCTTGGTCACGTTGTTTCTAATTTGTTTGCTCCAATAATCATTGCTATACTTAAATGAATTCTTTTATTTTTACCGTATTGTATCGACATCCCGTTTCACGCTTTGTTATCAAAAATTATGCGATCATTTTAATATGGTTCCATGATTCGTAATAGTGATTTTAATAGAACTATTTTCGCCAATTGCAATTTTTTTGTTTATAATACGAAATACACGTGTAACTATTACAAGTTGTATTAAAAAACGTACGTATTTATATACATAAACTGAAATTCTTTATATGAAATTGCGTATAAAAAAATGTATATCGCCGCTGCAACTAGAAGTAATACAAACCTTACTTTAAGATACTACATGCATCTTTACTAATTCGTTTCATTAATATTTAAGGAATCCCGCTGTTCTTTTTACAGGCTTTCTCTTTCGTAAATAGCTTCAGAATCTGACGGTTGACCGGCTTTTTATCACCCACATGGAAGTTTCTTTGACCATAGTTTTGACATGTTTGAATGGCGCGCAAAATTGAATTTATTATATACTGCAAATTTATGCCGTTTCGTATTAGTGAAAAGAAATATAAATCGATTTTAACATTTTATATTGACATCAATACTGTTTCAAATATACTTTATAAAAATATAAGACAAATAATAAAAGTCTGTTTTATTGAATGATTGTGTGTCATATTCCATACAAAAACTTTCTTTGAATATTCTCATATAAGTTAGCTACTTCGGACAAATAATCACAAGTAACAATTTTTATATCATTGTATTTTTAAACAGAATATTTTCAAGGGAATAATGAAAGGTAATAAAGAAAAAGAAATTCTTTTTATTTCTTTGTTGTGTAATCTTTAAAATTAACGACATACAATACTAAATATGTATATAGTTTAAGTTTCAAAGAGAATAGTATAAATGTATAAAACATATTTTAAAAAATCAAAAATGCCAATTAAAAAATATATGAAAATCTATCACAATTAACAAAATTTTGATATATGTATAAATTTATATATGTAATTGGAAAGAATCATTATAAATGTTTCAGAAAACCATATATGTGTGTACTTTTAATTGTTAACAATTATTACAATATATTTGATGTTAAAAGAAAATATATATGCCAAATTCCATTAAAAATTCGATTTTCTCAAAATTTAATTAATCAATTGATAGTGAAATATCTTTTCTAAGTACATAGTATTAACTACGTTATAATCTTGTCTAATGAAATAAATTCTCCGTTTGTGTAATGTGCTTATTTTTTGGAATAACTCGCATATAGTTTAAACTAAAATTTTGGTACAACTTTTTAGCAACCTTATTAAAAATATTTCATATTTCTAAATAGCATATTGTTCTTATTTAAAAAATTGTATTACATACATACATTTGTATTGATTATTCCTAGTACGAATTAAACCACCATGTGTCAATCATATAATTAATATTAAGTAGATGTTGATATAATAAAAATTGATAATAAGAAATGTTGGAGGTTTGTTAGCAAATTATTGTCCATAATGAAGATTACGTATGCATAGTTTGTATCAAACCATAAGATTAAGTCAATCATAACACAGAACAGAAATGATTTTCCTCTCTAGTAAATTATCCTTGATATAAAAAAATTTTTAACTTTATCTTGATTTTTAAGAATATTGTAAAAATATGTTTCTATTATTATAATACGTTTATTAGTTATTTAAGTCACAACCGATACAAAATTTTATCTAATCTTTTGTTATTGAAGAGTAATAGAAGAACTATGCATTGTATAAGAACTTTAAATTGTTGGTACCTATATACCATATTGTGTCTGGATTTATTTATAAAACATACAATTAAACATATAATTAATTGTTAGTTGCTTTAATTACATGCTAAGTGAAATAAAAAAATAATTCTCAAATTACTTAATGAATGTTAAAGCTTCAAAGTGATAACTGCAATTTTCATTAACATATGAATGTAAAGACATTTATATTTGCAGCTATAATTGTTTTAATTACAATGCTTATAAGTAACATCTTTATTTGGAAACATAAAATTTAAGATATGACACAGTATGGTTTATTACAAAACGGATTATCAGTTACACTAAAAAATAAGACAAAATATGTGAGGTACATCTCTTCTTTACTTCTATTAGCACAGAATAAAAATTTCTTGTACAACAGATACTTAAAAACAATTTACCTTTCACATCAGTAGATACTGATTAGTTTTTGATTATAAATATCGTTCACGCATTGTTTCCAATTATAACGATTGTTTTCCACTGTAAGTTCGAGAAGTAATGGTAGAATCAGTGGACCTACTACTTCCATGATAATAGAACTACCGAGCTTCTACCAAAGTAGAGAAACATTAACTACTTATGATTATTAAATTCATGTCTGATAATACTGTAAAGAGACAGACAAATGTCTGAGCACATTTGTTTTTTCTGTGTACCATGGTGTATAAATTGTTAATCTTACATATATTCATTACAATAAACATGTAGAGAACGGCAGCGTATTAGTTATATCTGAGTCTACAGGCAGATAATTATTATTGAATTAAATAAATGAATTGTATTATCGTAATTGATTAAGAAATCTTAATTACCCTACACCACTTACAATTATGAAACTTATAATGGAATCTGTGATAATTACAAATGTCACATATATCTGAATTACAAACATAATCATCAAGGTGTAACAGAATGGAATATTTCTTTTTTGGAAAATACTTTTTAAGGAAATAACGAAGACGTACATTACAAATTTACTAATTGAACATTTATAAAACTTGATCAAAGTGTTTAAAACAATTGTTTAGTAAATATTTCATTGTACTTGATTTCTTTTTAATAAGCATCACAATGTGTTGCACAGATTTATACATTAATACATCATATGTACGAAGTATATTCTATATTATTAAACATGTACACGAATTTTTATTATACTACATCTTTTGTTTAATGAGACTTCACATTGATTTTGTTAAAATTAATTCATTTAAAAATGATTTTCATTCGATGAATAGGACTTATTAGGTGTTTACAGTTATTATAATGTAGGATGAATGGAAAGTGATTCACTTTCTGCTGCTTCTTCTAATTCATTATCTGTACTTGAAGATAAGTGTTCCCTCAAAACTAAGGAACGCATTTGTTCCAATACCTGATGCAAAGAATCTGACCTCTGTTCCATTCTATCATTTAAGGGTGTGGCATCACCACTTGCTGTTCCACCTGCTGGTGTTTGTGGTGTGTTACTAGGTGGTACGGGAGTATTTGTACCATCTCCTGTACCTATGAATGTAAAATTATATTGTTGAAATAATTAATACAGATACTTTTGTACATTATACTAAAACTCCTTAAATATACCCATATTATCGCTTGCAGGACTTGCAGGTCTCTCTGCTCCTCTTATTTCTCTAATAATTTCTTCATCCTGATTATTTAATCTTAAACCTGCAACTCCTTTTCTGGGAACATTGTATAAATCACGTTTAATTTTTCTTCGTCTAGATGGATCATTCCTACGTAATTGAAGCATAGAACCAAAGTCAGCAATATAAAGAAATCCTGCGATTAATAATTCACAATTTCGTTTGCCTTGTTTATATGCAGTTTCTAATTCATAACTTGTACGTTGATCATATTGCCACCAACCTGAAACAATGTAATTTAAAATCATACAAGCTATGTTTCCCATAATGTTGCAAACATAGCAAAAATGTCAATGGCAAATGATGTTTCACTCGGGAAATTTATGAAGAAAAATAACTTATATTCTGCAGTGAGGATGTTTTATTACAAAAATACATTAAAGCTAAATCTTAATTTAATTAAACAGCTTAAACATAGTAATAAAAATTTGTATAATGTTATGACAGGATATATCTTACATAAAGCTTTATATCTTTTTGTATAAGAATATACATAATTTTATCAATTTTTATATGAGTCATAAGTACAACCAGGAATGTTTTAAGCCAATTGTATTTAAAGAAGTATAAGAAACATGTGAATGGATTATTTTATTCCTGAAACACCTTTACAAGGTGCATCTTTTGTATCGCGCTTGATGTTGCGTTTTAAACGTGGTTGATACTTTCTATATTGACAGTTGTTTTCAAAGTCAATTACATAAAGCATGCCGCAAATTAAAATTTCACATTGGGTTCTACCAAGGTTGTATATAGTTTCCAAATCCTCGCTGGTCCTTGAATCATATTTCCACCAACCTATGAATGGGTAGGACATCAACTTATCTAAATACACTTCAACATGTGTTTTTAACAAATAATGAAGTTATATACTATTTATCATTAATGTCTTAACAAAGCTGATTTACTTTATTTTTAAAAAATTGTATGCCTACTAATGTGTGTTTGCAACACTTTTTATTTTTCTTTTTAGTTTCAACATTTTACAACTGCCATTAATTTTTATGAGAACTGATACTTTACCATTTCTGCCTTCATAAAACCACTGATATTCTTCTTCAGAATGATCCAATTCCTTCTGTGCTTCTTCTACTTCTACTAATTGTGGCCTGTCAAGAAAATCAGGAGGAATTTCTTGACGACACATAGGACATCTTTTGCTTTGATTTGCAACACCTTTGACACACAAGTAACAATATACATGATTGCAAGGTAATCTCGCGGGATAAATACATGGCTGAAGGCAGACTGCACATTCTGGTACTACTGTTGAGCCTGTGAGAGAACACATAAACAATGTTGTCATTATTTCTAAACATTATTTTGATAGTGTATAATATATATCTATATAGTATAGATCAATCAATTGTAAGCAATAAATGTAATTACAAATATACTAGTCATTTCAGAAGCACTAGATGTCTAATATAAAAAGTTGTTACAAAATATTTACTATCAACATAGATTTTAGTTTAAATCAAACAAATGTTTTGAGTAAACTATCATTGAGACGTTTAGTATCGAATTATTTATATGTAATAAAAGAGTTGATCTATAAAATCTGATCCGAATGTAATACGTAACACATTTTTAAAGTGATTGATACAAACATGTTCCTTCTTTTTCGTCAGTCTCCTTTTCATTATCCTTGAGAATGCTGTCTGTTTTGTCTTGCGAGTTCAGCTTCGCTTGAGCCATAACTTTAAACGTAATTTAATTTTTCATTGAACAAAGTTAAGGTATCATCATCATTGGTAAAGACTATTACGCGTCATGTCAGCAGAACCAAGCAGAAACAGAATGTCGACCATGTCGACCACAAACAATCACAAGCATCTTCGTTGTTTATGACACACCAGGGGTTCTAAACACTAACAATAACTTATCTGCCGCATGAGAACCCTCAAAATACAGAGCTCAAATATGCATATGTAGCTTCGCAACTTTATGGTAGGTAATGGCTGCGTTCCGAAAACACAACCGTGAGTCAACCGCTGCGAACTGATCAGTGATCAGTTTTCATGTTCTGCAAAACGGCGTGATTTAGTGATGGGCACCATCACTAAAAACTATCGACTAAGTCGATAGTAATCAACGACTACTTTCAGCCGACTAATTTTTTCAATCGTCGACTACTTTCAGGCGACTAATATTAGTCGCTTGAAGCGACTACTTTCATTCGACTAATAGTCGCTTGAAGCGATTACTTTCAGGCGACTAATATTAGTCGCTTTATTGTTTACAAAATATTATATTGAAATAGAAAAAATTCCGAGAGAAATTTGCAAAACAAAAATTTATTTCTAGTTTCCATTGTATAAAAATAATATTTCAATTTCAAAACATATTATTTAAATAGGCTCAAACCTTCTAAATTAAAAGAAATGGAAAGTTTTCTACTAATTCATTATTAGTATTTATATCTTTAGAATACGGAAGTTATTAGAAATAGACAAATTGCATTTGTATTTCGTAACAGACACTTGATAATTATATTGCTGATGTTTTAGGCAAAATCCTATTTTCCTAGATCAGTTTTTAAATGCATATCTAAATAAAAGCAAGTTACATTCATTATTAAAGTACCTGTTACATTACGAGTGAAATGAAAATGTAATTAAATAAATATTATTAATTATTTTCAATTTTATCAATCACTAAACATTCGCGTATACTGCAAGTCTATAAAATTGTACTGATGATTAATAGACTGCAGATTTCATGCATTTATATACCTACACATGACGTAAATTAAGTAAAGTACAATAAAATATGAACTTTAATCAAGTCCAAGACAGATATTATTCACGTCTTGACCTAGCAAAATCGTGAAGTGAGATAATAAAATTTCCATATAATTCTTAATGTTCTAACATAAATCAGACTATGTACATAAATGTGAATTTCCATAAACATTCGTAGTCTGCTGATAATGAAGCGGTATTTATGTACTCGACACGTGTCAAGAGAGTATTCTGAAATCTACTAAAATTTTATCCCGTTTCTTGATTACAGATTCTGATTACGTTTGACGGTAATAACGCGCGTTGATAGCCACGCAGCATCTATGAGTCCGCGTACAGTAGTTTCATTCTTACAGCTGATTTATCAACATATGTGATATGTCTCTCGAGTTTACCGCATTCTGACATGTTATGATTCGGTTAAGCGTGTTTTACCAGCGGAAACTTTTCCACTGGTGATCGTCCTCGTGGGATTGCAAGAGCGGGAAGAATAATTTCTGCGACCAGTGCAGCTTCAACTTTGCGAGTGTTCGGTCAAGATCATTATCGGATTAATTCTGACAGTCGTATATCGTGAAACGCAGAACGTGTCAAAAAGACGCTTGGACGCCATGATGGTAGGTGGAACCTGTTATCACTTATCCGCCGATCCGACTTCAGAACGAATTTAATACGTCGCTCGTGAATTTATTGTGCTGTTGTTAATATCCTCCGTGCGTCTTTTTAATCGAGAAAAATGTTTCAGGACGGCATATGTGATACTGCCGACATTTTAAGTAACGTTCCCCTTAAGAAGGTACTCACATTGGTTTCTTTTTTTTTCAGTATTTTTCTTATAATTTTGTATTAATAAAGATTAACCGAATATTGGTTCCTTTATATTTCACATGTGTATTTTATGGTTCTAATTCTGATCATCTAAATTTACAGACAATTCATGCAGACAATGTAGACCTCTCTGATAAGTCACTGCAAGTGGACATTTCGGATGCTCTTAGTGAAAAGGATAAAGTGAAATTTACTGTACATACGAAAACTACTTTGCCTGACTTTCAGAAGCCAGATAATTTGGTTGTAAGGCAACACGAAGAATTTGTATGGTTACATGATCGATTTGAAGAGAATGAAGAATATGCTGGCTATATCGTATGTTTTTCTATTTTTTTTAGTTTGTGAACTTGAAAACATGATTATAGTGTCAATAATATACAAAGAAAATATATGTTTTCAGATTCCACCTTGTCCACCGCGGCCAGACTTTGATGCATCTAGGGAAAAGTTACAGAAGCTCGGAGAGGGTGAGGGTAACATGACTCGTGAAGAATTTAACAAAATGAAGCAGGAATTGGAAGCGTAAGTTTTAATTAAACTTTAGTTGGGATCCTTACATATGCTTAGCCAATTTAATAACTTTCATTTTATATTGTTATACTTTTATTACAGAGAGTATTTAGCTACATTTAAGAAAACTGTTGCCATGCACGAAATGTTTTTAACTAGACTAGCAAATCACCCAGTTTTTCGAAATGATCATAATTTAAGAGTGTTTTTAGAGTATGATCAAGATCTTTGTGTGAGAGGTAAAGATCATGGTGCTTGGATAAAGTTTCTATATGTCACTTTACAATTGAGTGAATATATGTATCATAAGACAAAAAGAAAATATAGGTTTCTCATATTTTAGGAAAGAATAAGATGGAAATGTTTGGTGGTTTAGTAAAATCTTTTTCAACCACCACAGATGAATATTATTTGTCTGCAACTGTGAAAGATGTGAATGACTTTTTTGATCAGGAAATGTCGTTTTTGCAATCGTACCATCATAACTTGAAAGAAGCAACAGCTCGTGCAGATCGTCAAACAGCTAAACATAAAGATGTAGCAGATTCCTATATAAAGATTTCTACACATCTGTTACAATTAGCAACAACAGATAATGGTAAACTGGAGAGATTTCTGACGAAAATTGCAGAAACATTTGAAAAGTTGAGGGTAAGATGTTTTGATCTCAATTTTTGTATTCTTTATTTATCCGTAGTAGTTATATTTTTAATATTGTAATGTAATAGAAAGTTGAAGGCAGAGTAGCATCTGATGAGGACTTAAAATTGTCAGACACTCTTCGGTACTACATGAGGGATACAGCTGCAGCCAAACGGTTGCTTTTTAGAAGATTAAAAGCTTTACACGCATATGAATCTGCAAATCGCGCTCTTGAGAAAGCTCGTGCCAAAAACAAAGACGTTCATGCTGTGAGTATACTGTTTTAAGAATTTTTTGAGAGTATGAGATACACAAAAAGTGAGATACTATAGATTAGTATAGATAGTCATAATATAGATGGATTCCATCGAAATTGGATACTATCAATTGTTCGTCTAATATAAGAGTATTACATTTCCTAAATTGGCAATTACATGTTCGCAAACTGATATTAATTGAAATTGTTCTGAATTTTCGTAATGTTCGAGGATGTATATGCAATACGCAATGTTTAATTTAGACACACGTACGATCTAACAAGAAATTTAATTTTTCTTGCTCATCAAGGCAGTGGAGGTTGCTGAGGTGTGTTTTTTTTCTATTTGTATGTTTACCGCCTTACTGTAGTGTACATTACTTCTTATATATGATTTTTAGTTCTGAGAATGTATGTACACTTGAAAATAGATACATATGTATAAAAATCTTAGTAAAATATATTCTATTAAAAATATGTGAATTTCCACATGTTGGAAAAGAAAAAAATATAGAAATCAATGGTTATACATATATTGAATCAATATGTTAAATGTTATGCATGACCAGAAGTTGCATGCATTTTTATTTCTTTCTTGTGTTATAATGACGCATTTTCAGGATTGTTAAAGTAGACAATCGATTTAAGGATTATTTACATGTAACGCGTGTAAAACATGCTAAAACAGATTTTTGTGATAGAAGACATACAAAATAGAACAACAAAATGATTGTTAAAACTAAACGAATTTAATTTTAGGAATTGCATGTTTTATTTGTTTTTAAGATATGCTTTACGAAACAGGAACTGCTGATATTAAAATGTTTATAATTTTATATATTTTATCGAAGACTGAAATTGTTACTATTTTTGTTAATACAGGCAGAAAAAGCTCAAACGGAGGCGTGTGAAAAATTTGAGCAGATGTCAGAGAAAGGAAAAGAAGGTACATATTATCTCTTGCATTTTTTGTAATTTTATTTCATAAGCTTTTACAGTTAATTTGATTGTAATTTTAATTGTAGAATTGACGGATTTCAAGACGAGAAGAGTAGCTGCTTTTAGAAAGAATCTAATTGAATTAACAGAATTAGAAATAAAACATGCAAAAGTAAGCGTATTTTTCTTTTTTGCGTGTATTATTACGTTCATGAATGGTTCATAAAATATTGTTTTCTTCATTTATAGGCGCATGCGGAATTGCTCAAAAAATGTTTATCGGTGTTACGGGAACAGTGATCCAGTTCGATAATTCTCGTGGCAAAGATTACCATGTAATCTATACGAAAATAACAGTTTATTTAAAAACTATAGTAAAGTAACGGTACTGTAAAATATATATTTTTTGTTATCTAGATTTACATTACTGCGATAAAGGATTCGCATTATTAATTGCAAAAGGACTCCGCGTGAAATTCATTGAATGAAGTTTTCTACTATTTTCACATTGTAAAAAATCTATGTAAATGTTACAATTGTTTATGCTTGAAAAGCAGTTATCTTTTTTATAAAAACTTCACAATGAAATATTTGATTCAAGATGGCCCAGTAAAGGTGCATTTTTTTCGAGTTCTTTTGTAGGTTTAAGTTAATAATCTGTTATAAGCTATAAGATTCTTTATATTATATGTGTATATCGATCATATATATGTACAAGGTGTTTTTTAATGTGTGTTACATTCAGGAAATAAGAGATTCATGACATAGGAGTAAGGCTTAAAAGAATGCGTATATTTTTGAAAAGGGGAATTATGAGGAACGGTTTCAGGAACTTGAAAGTTTTATAAGAATAATTGTTAGTAATAAAAGTATTATAAAGTCATGTGAATAACTGATAGATGTAAATGTTCATGTATACAGAACGGGACTTGAAGTAATAATTAAAAAGGTATTGCAACACAAAGTACTGAAATTATGTTTACTGCTATTTTAAAGTTGCTGTTTTAATTGAAATATAAAAAGCGTAAAAAATTATGTTCATCTTTGAAGAATCTTTTATTTCCAAAATTTATCACATTTTATGAAACGTCCTGTATATTACGACTCTACGTATACGTGTGCGTACACGTAGAGTCGAGAGTCACCTAAAACAGAACATTTATATCACTTCGTTGCTTTCGAAAATTAAAAGAGCAAAATTGTGGACACGTATATAATTGATTCGAAGGACGAGATGTACAATGGTAGAGGATATGTTGTTTCAAAATAATTTTCTTTTTCAAAATTTCTCAGGTTAACTAAAGAGGATTAACGTAAACTAGTACGTACGAACTTTTAAGATTTTTATAGATAGATTAGCATGTTGTATACTGTTAAAACAATTTACAATATTTTGTTTGTTCAATAAAATATAGTTATATGAAGGTAATGACGAGTAAGGGACCTTGCGACAAGTTACTTATCTCCTAGTTACACAGGAAGAATGTGGTACTCTGAAAGAATAATCTCTACCAAAGATAAAAATTAAAGCCTTTCTAAAGGTTTATAGTGATTTGAATTGTTATTCAATATAAGTAATCGCAGACAATCTTCCATTTCATAATTTAAATAATAAATTAAGAATTTCACTTATTATCTTATTTTATATCTATATAATGTATAGAAGTGTTTCAGACGAATGGTGTACATTGTTGATCATCTCTAAATCCATTTATCATGAATCGATTGACTCTCATATCGCGTTATCGTACGTATATATACAAAACACAGTTCGACGAATACTTTCTTCTGAATAATTGATTGAAAACAAGTTTTTGCATTATTTTTATATTATCTCTTTTTCGTAGAAATTGATGAAAATTATGCATAATAAGGCATGACAGAAATAATTGTGGTATGGATTGGGGGTAATGACATTGTTCCACTTGTCTTGTTCGTCATTGCACACGCAATAATGTCTCTTTGATACCAGTAATGATTTTGCTCCTCGCTTTATTTAGCTTTTTTTTACTTTTTATATGATACTTGTTATTTCTCCTAACTTTAAGTTCTCAAAGAAACTTCAATGTTTATTAAGTAAGGAAAGATGCAACTGGAAAATGATTAAAAATATTTCATCATTTTCCCTTCTTGCCTGTTTGAAATTCTTTATTTCACCGAAAGTCAGTGCAAATTTACTGTATTGTATATATATATATATATTTACATATATGTATTGTATATATATATACATATATATATATATATAAAATATAGAACTCTTGTTTACCGACATTCGCAGGATACATAATATATTTCAACTTGCGTTTATAAAACAGAAATGTATTTTTAGTATTTTCTAATTTTTTAAAATATTCGAATTCATAGTAGATACATTTTGTTTACCATACTCATACTTATTCCTGGAAAATCGATTTACCATTGTCGTTATCAACTAATTAAATTGCACATGGAGGAACGCTATACGTACGAATTTATCAGATACTAAAAGCAAATCATAAAAATCCAGCTTCGAATAAAAGTCCACGAGACTTCTGTGCTCGTTGAAATTAACCAACTTATTTTCATAGCAGGAAAATACGCTTTTGCCGGAAGAAGAAATAATGACCTTACCTTTTTTCTCCTCTCGAAGGATAGTACAGGCGTTCCTTTGGAGTGCAGGATGAAAGAGTGCAATGGGCTCGGGATTTCAGATGTATAATCATAACATAAACAATATCGTCTCCATTATTCTTAAGAATTCTTTATCCGCAACTCCTCGGAGTCATCCAAGTTCTGTATGTATGTGTGTCTGTATGTGTACGAACGTGTAAATTTTTCTAAATCTACTCCGACAATTTCCTTTTAACTTTTATGTGGCGTCCATCTCTGGTATCCAAACGCAAAGAAATCGAGACTCTTATCATCGCTAAGTCAGGGTGATACTTGCATAACGAACAATATAATACTTCTCGGTTAAGGACTTCGTAATGACTTTATTGAAATTTATTCGGATTTCTCGCGGTGAAACTCACCTTCGGTGTCTTCGCGTGATCGCACGGGGTCGGGGTGGTGGATACTGTGCTGAATCGCGAGTAGTGATGTGACTGACACCGTATCGATACTATCGATATCGTTCTACTAGGTAATATCGATTCGGTATTGATACATATCAAAGACGTAGGTATCAAAAAGAATCATTACTTACATATACGAATGTACCGATACTTGTTTGATACCTACACGAAAGTATCGATACAATATCAAAAGGTGTCGTTACGCTCCGTGAGGTATGAAACTAGTTTTAATTCGGCACCGTATTGGTTTGGTATCGCTTCAAGAAGACTCGGTATCGATAATTGATATCAAAATTTCGATACGGTTCGATACTTTCCATTATGCACTTTGGTATCGAATCGATTGAATATCATCAATACTATCGGTATCGACCCCATCACTAGTCGTGCATATACCGGAGGAATATCAAGGGAAGACGAAGCCGTCGTAAAGTTCGCCTCCTTGACTTTCGTATTGATTTGTGAAACGAAATAGCCCCCCTCGTACGGGATGAAGCGGCTCGCCTGTTAAAGTTCCTCGATCGGCTTCACTTCGCTTGATACGATCGAATGAGGATCGCGCGCGCGTTCCATTTTCATGAAAGCTTTCGTCGTTACGGATGATTTCGACGCTTTTCTCCCGCGTAGCCTCGTTGCAACGGGTATGTATAATAAAAGGAACAATTATTGTTGCACCCTTAAATACTTACAGATTAATTGTGATTTCGAGTGACCAACTTTTCGAGGAATGAAAATTAATATCTTATTAATAGTTGCTTCCTTCGAGTATTTTGCGTTGAAATATTGACACTTTCGCGATGGATATACGGTCCCGTTCTTTTACAATTTTTAATTGGGAGCCAATGGTGTACTCTTGTGTCCTCGAGTTCTCAAACAAGAACTAATCCTATTCAAATTCCAATCAAATTCCCAATCCCTTCCAATTTTTCGGCTATTTCAGGTCTAAGACGCCTTTAAGCCGTCTTCAAGGCATCATTAGGCGTCATGTGCTATCTGGGATCACATGGTATGTACACTACGCTTTCATGATTTTAACAAACATACTTTGTTTAATATTTTCTCTTAATTACAAACTATTAATAGTGTAATATAAGGCTGATTCGTAAAGAATTTTAATTTCTCTGCTCCAAATTTCTTTTTGGTTGTGAGAGAATCCAATAGTTTACAATATATTGCTCTTATTTTTATGTTTGTTGCGAGAATCACTTTAGATTCTACTATATTTCTGATCGCGAAAATGTTAATATGTACCACTCTGATACGTGTATTTTTTAAACGTGAATCATCTACGAACGAATAACATCTTATTAATTAGAACGATATAGTCGGTCGTCGAAAGTAGTGAGATTTCTTATAAATATATGCAATCACGCACTGTAGGTGGTTCTTCTCATACGATTTGTCGCAAAACATTCCGAACTAAAATTGAAACAGCAATTATTCGCATTATATTGATGACTAGTATTACCAAGTGTTTAAAGTAGTGTCTTTTTAAGGAGATACATTCTTAATAATAAATAAACTGCGGATTTTATGCATTTATATCAGATATAACTGTAAATAATATCGTAAAATAAACACCTTAATGATTATTTAATCAAATAAACGAATTCCTGTTTTCTTAAAATCATGTAGAAAAATTTCAACTGGTATTAATAACTACAGTTTAATAATAATTTTGTAATTTCTGGAAGTGGCTCTGGCATTCCTTTTTCAAGATGGCAGAGAGTGCGGGAATGAAAGTCTAATGAACGTTTCAAATTATATTGGACCTGTCTTTCTTTCATCTTCGTCTTCGATTTAGGAAATGAAAATAGACTCAGGAAGCTAACTTAAGTTAATATAGCACGTTACCAAGCTCTAGTACCTTTTGGGGTCAAAACATTTCAGAATTAAGTTTAATGGTACCCTATTAAATTTATATCTTCCTTACCTTTCTCAATTTTCTACTTTCTTTTTCTACTTTTTCGTTTTTTCTATATCGTCTGCTTGCTGGTAATAATTTTGTATTGAGCAATTAGCTCGACCAATTGATCATTATTATTACAAAAAGGTTGCGCACATCGATGACTCCTGAAGCCAAAGTTCTTAACCGCTTCTGCTTCCGCCATTTTATCGGAAGACGATGCTTTCAGCCTTTTACAACCATCGTAAACCCGTTCGATATCGTAAACAGTGCTAACATCGTAAACTATATATAAATAGTGCAAAATAAAAGTCATCGATATTTCAATGAATCGCTGTTACAATTTAAACGTCGGAACTTCTCGGGACAAACCGTTTGCGTATAACTGAAAAATATTGTCGAGATTTCAATAATAATCGTTATTCAGTACGTCGTCACGTGGTTAAATCTTTCCTCTTTCCTTTTCATTCTTCGCAAAACGGTCATTATAATCCAAGAGAATTACGACGAGCGTGGTGACACAGGCGTCAAGAAATACTCGTTAGTTTCAATTGTGGATTTTATTAAAATTCGGTTTCAACGGATGCGAATAATGTTCGAAGTAAGACACAAAAAGGGTTCGTAAAAAGGCAGGCGAGAACGTTAAGCAACGTACGAAAACAGAACTCGTTTTTTTTCTCCGTGTTGTTAACCTACGCACACACGAGTCACGCAAGAACGCCTATATGTAAATATATGTATATATTAATTCAACGAATCGAGAGACTTTCCGATCGACGACGAGAGAACGCGACGCGACGTTATAAACTCCGCGGGCGCAGCGGTACCCGATGGGGGTGGGAACTTAAGGATTACGTCTCGTTGGTGCGACGGTACAATACGACATGCCGTAAATACACAGAGACCTCCTATGGTAGAACCACTATCGATGTGTCGAGGACCACACGCGGATGAAACGTGTAAAACGCGTCGCGCGACGGATCGAATTGTTTCGAGTAATAAAAGACTTTTATTACCTATTATCCTACTGATCTTACGTCTCTATCATCGTTTTTTGTTCTCTTGCTTATCCCCCGTAAATAGATCCGACGCAAACATCGACGAACGTTCTGTTTCCTCATTTCTCTCTCTCTTTCTCTTGCGCGTTTGTCTACGTGGAAAATCAAATTCTATCCGTAGAAACGTGTCCATCCGCCGTATCCGTCCGTATCCGAATGGTTTCCTTCGACTTGGTACGATACTCGTTCCTTTCGGTTTAAAGTTAACCCTAGTTTTTTTTTTTTCGTAAGTTGAGATCGGAATTATTAAATAACTACGATTGACTACCATTTCTTTCGTTTGTCTCTTGGTTTTTTTTGTTCTTTTCTGAAAGGTCTAATGGAGTACCTCGATATTGTGTGACGGAAATTCGTTCGAGGGGGTCGGGGGTTAACACAGGTGAAACGAAGAAGGGGGTTGGGGTGGTGTCCTGCTGGAAATGTATTCCTCGCAAACGAACCGCGGTGTTAGTATTGAGGGTGGCGAGTGAATGAATCGATCGAAATAACTCTAAGTGTCGTGGCTCCTTTTATTTCCCTTCTGTCTCTGTTCTTTTTTTTTCTCTTCTTCTTGTTTTTCTTCGTTTTCCATGCTTTTATCGTACACTTCTTTTTCTCCCTTATTTAATCGATAACGGTAGCACGCGACACGCGTACGATCCTATTGCTCACGTGAATTCTTTGCTCCGCGTAGTATATGTATATACACGGAACGTAAGGGTGAATTCGTGGCGCGCATGCATCCGGAAATTCTAACTAATAATACGCAGACTTATGTACCTCGAAGAATTGTAAAATCTCGTTCGACGAGTGTTTGTGTATGTATGTCTGCATGTGTGTGTGTGTGTGTGTGTGGTGCTCGTTGAAACGCTTGCACGCAAAATGGTCTCACCTACAACGTCTCGACCGACACGGCAGTTCCTTTATTATTATTTTTTTTTTGGTTCTCTCGCTTCCTCCTGGATTCCTATTAAACTCGAATAATAAATACAATATTCGTTATTTGATCCCCTTTTGAAACTTTTCGTCTGCATTGCCAATTCGCGGTTCACTTTTGACAACACCCTCATTCTCGCGAGCTCGCTCGAGTCGCCGCGACGATCGGGTGAAACTAACCTGATATTCAGATTTGTTTCCGTTCTTCCAGAGGAGTTGAATGGGCACCGTTAACGTAATTCACGATATGTAATGCTGTTCCGTGTGTCGATCCGACGAAAATGTAATCACCCGTTCGAATGCAGACGAAATGTCGATGAGTACACAACGATCCCTACGGGAAGTTAAAAGTTAGCAAAATCTTTTAAAACCATTGTGAAACGATCACGAAGTGTCCCGTGTACGCGGCCCTTTTTGACCCTCGATTTTTCTTTTGGCAAGAACGTATATAGAATAAAAAAGTCGGATCGGTTTCGAGGAGTTTCTTTTGCTTCGGATATGTTTGTAAAATTTGCTTCTTCTCTAAGAAATTGAGTTTTCTCCCGATGGTTGTCAGTCTTTTTCGTATATTGTTTACCAAATTCAGTATTTCTTTGCAAGAAAATCAGATATAGATGGTCTCTTATCAACCTTCCTCGTTATTTTCTATTTATCAACCACAACGGTTGAAACTTCAAAGAAATAAAATATACCGTGTATCGTTATTATTCCTAATTATTTCCTAATGCAACATTTTCGATTCAAACTATATTATAATATTTCTGGATAATCAAAGAAATATAGTGAATTACGCATTGGTACACCTAACAATCGGTATTTCTTACATTTTCGGTGGATTTATCATGGCGGACCCGCGCGATATCGGTCTCGCGGTGGGCGGGTCGCATGTTCGGTAACGTGGTAGTCGATAAAATGAAATTGAAACGACCTAAGTGGGTGATTAATTATACGAAACGACGTGAGAATGAAGGTCGTAGGGCCGAGGGTGCTTAAAGGGGCGCGCGCGAGTTCTCGCAAAATTCGAGGCGAGCAACTATATCAATTTCAGAAGTTTTCGTTCACGCACGCTCTCGGAGCGGGGTCTGCTATCGCGTGTGGCGATCGGAACGAAAACGACGCCGGGAACTTTTCGGTGGGAAAACTGCCACGACGCGAACTCGTTGTGAAGTTCTGAGGAGAACGGAAAATCGAGTGGAGAGATATGCGAAAGCAAATTGACATCGCGCAGATGTTTCAGGGGATGTGGAAGGGGGGGGGGGGAGGAAAACATTTCATTCATTAAAACTTTCTACCGAGTAACGAGTTGCCGCCGGTTCTGTTCTTTTTTTTTCCGGGAAAGAAATTTGATAGAACGTGTCCCGAGGTTTTCGATATTATTGGTCGAAAACGGAAAGTGTATGTGTGTGTGTTTGTCTGTACTAATTATTTTCCATACAAAGACAGTAGAAAAAATAGACGATAAATATAGAGGTAATTCGCGTTACCGATATTTTCAACGTAGTATGTCTGTTTTATTGCTTTTTGTTTTCGCGGTAATTAGCCGACTGGAAAAGTTGTGCTTCCTTTCGATACGAACCCGATACACGGGTTTCACGTAACTCGGTCACGTACAGTGATTAGAGGAGAATTATATTTTCCTTCTGTAGTAGAAAAAAGAAAATAGTGACCGGTGTATTTACGATTCCGAAACGATCTACGTGGTCAGATAATTTTTATTAGTCCAGACCGTTTTTAATGTGCACTTCGCTGAAGAGAAATTGATGTGACTTGAGACTAGGCTTGGATGGAGGTTAAACAGAGAGGAGAGAAAGAGGGAGAGAGAGAAAATTGTAATTATCCGTGAGTGGTTTAACAATTTCAGTTGCACGCAAGTCGTGGACATGGAACACGCATATTATACCATGAAAATCTCGTATATCGAAGTAATTCAGCCGGCGGCAACCTCGGCGATGAAACCAAAACGGAACAAATTATCGGTAACAGGGTTGACAGTGATGGAATGATAAAAAGGATGCAATAAGTAATAACGTAGGCAAGTCAAATTAAAACAAAAGGTTACAATAGACAGCGTCGAGGGAAAGGCTAAGAAAAAGTATAAGAAAGAACGAACGTAAATTGTGAAGGAGAAACAAAAAATTGCATTGGTACGAAGATATTCAGGCTCAAAGGGAAAGAAGGAGAGTGAATAGAGGAATAAAGTCGCAGAATAGTAGCCTATCTATCACAAACGGAAGTAACGGTATAATAATAATTATGGACATATCGAAGAGAAACGCTTATCGCGTTAAAACGGCGTCTATCGCAATGGTGACAATTAGTACTAGCAATTCACAGTAATTTTTCTCCGCGGCCGATGTCTTACGGCGTTGTATGGCTGCCATTTTGTCACCTGAAACAGATTTCGTGGTTTGTAATTAGAAATTGCATTGGAAACGGGTTTGGTTCAGTGTTATCACTGGCATGTATTTGCAGTGTAGAAAATATACAATAGACTTATAAAGAAGTTGGAGTAGATTAATTAGAATGATAGGATATCTCTGATATATCTACCTTCCGTGACAAAAACAAAGATGGACGCCGATTTGGTATTCGAGGAGCTGCACGTATAATTGCCTGTGTCCGATTCCACCGCTTCGTGAATCGTCAATCGACTCTGGGTCATACTCGGGTCGGTTTGTACGACTACGAAGCTTCGCGTAGTATCGAAATTTATCATTCGATTATTATGATACCAGAATACATACTGCGGCGGTGTGGGACTCTGAAATAGGGAAAACGTTCGTTTTTGAGAGCATTCGTAGAATCTTATTCTATTTTTCAACATTCACCGATACATAAATCATGTTTTATTTTTCATTTATTTCTAATTCGCTGGTGCAGTTAATTTGCAGGTTATAACTACATACTTTCAAATATACGTATGTATAGGGATTGAGTCATAAATGTCTTTCGCTACTTATAATAAATTAATGTTAATTACAAAGTATCTTGGGCAGACATAAAAGAGGAACATGGAGGTCATCTATGACTCAACCTAGTAAATTGAACAAAAAAGGTTTTAACGTGTATGTATGTCAATTAATTAAGTAATTTTTAAATGACTATGCTCAATGCCGCCATTTTGATATATATTTCACAATGCAATGCTTATTATTCTGAAATTTGTAGAAAGATATAATTAATACGTGTATATTATATAATTTTATCTAATATGTTAATAGTAATGAGCGGAAACATTTGCCGACGCACCAATAAATGAACACTTAAGAAATTTTGTAACTGTTGAAGTCGAATTTTAAATAACAATATCAGAATTAAATATCTGGTGCATGAAAATTAGATTTTTTAATATTTATACCTTTTTATAACGTATAGATTTCAATTTGAAAACTTGGAAGAATGTCATTAATTAATTTAAAAAGTAAAAAATACAGATTTCACCGATGAATGAACAATATTAAGTAAATGCGCATTTCTAAGCAGTGGTGCGAACATTTTATGAATATGAAACAAGGAGTTGGGACAAATCAATATTTAATTATTTGTTTATTTTAACAACTGAATTTACTCGTTCTTATGTATAATGTTCATCAATAGTATTTGTTCATTTACTGGTGCATCCACCCTATTTGAAAATGATTCGGTTCAGATTGTCCGCATAAGGGCAACTATCGATCGTTCGATAACTATCGAGACAATCGATCGGCGTCAATATGGCGGCAGTGTTGCGTCAGGTTCTCCCCTCGATACACCCACTTTTTCCATTTTTCAACGTTAAACCCTCTTTTTTTTCTCTCGGTTAACCGGTTCGAGTCGCGAAACAAAAAGAAAGGAGGAAAAGTTATTGTCTCGCGCGGGCGACAATTTCCAGCGCGTATCTGGTGTTTAAATCGAATGCATTTCTCTGACGAGAGGGACCGGCAGCGCGCGACTCGCGCGAAGTGGATGAAGTAAAATAGAACGTCGAAGTCAGTCGTTTGTTCTGAATTCCGCCGAACGTGAGTAGATCTCTTTTACTTCGTTCTAGCAGTATGCAGTTGAAGTATTCCCGAAGCCAAGAAAATCGTTCTTTCCGTGCGGCTTTTATATCTAACGCGCACATGGAAACGTTGCTTGAGGATACCATATCGCAACTGACAATATCCGCGTAAGCGTCTCTACAGAAAACCAAAGCTTTCCTTTAACTTTCATACGGGATTGCTTTGAACGTGAATGTGACTATTTCTTAATGTAAATGCATTCTGAGAACTGGGATTTTCTCTGTATTTTTTAAAGACACACGGAAAACATTTTCATTGTATCATTAATATTCAAAATTTATCATGTTCTCTAATTGATTAAGAAGCTTAAGAATAAAGGAAATGAGATTCTGAAATCCAATACTCTTCATTTCCATTACTTTCAATATTATTTGTCATTTCGAGATAGTGTCTGAACTTTTGTATGTACTTTTAAAACTGACCACTCTCACAGGTCGTTTTTTGCTTCTGTGATTTGTCATTCTGAAAGCTCGCCAAGTCTTATAGAGTTTTTTGTAAAGTTTGTAATCAGCGGTTCTTCCTTTAATTAATGTGACTCCAGGGCTTGTACGTAGAATTAAATTTGAACTTTATGTATTTCGACTTAGAGAAATGAGATGAAAATATAAATACCATTTCCTAAGGGGGTATTCTACTATAGCTGGTCAAAAGAATGGATTTTCTTTTTTCTTGCATTTGATTATAGCTTGCGGTACTAAAAGTGTGTTTGTGAATCATTATCGTAAAATTCATAAAATTGTCAGACCTATAGAGGAATAAAGGACGACGCGTATACCGTGTGCTCATACTGCATGCAAACTTTAAACGCGTTTTTCTTAAAACCGTGTTTTGGAAAATAGTTGCCATATTTCAAATTCTATTTGACCGATCGGCCCCTTCTTAGACTTAATTCTACTAGAATTAAGCTCAAAATATTTTGCTCTTTTAATTTTACAGCCCGATAGAGACGAAAAATTATTGCAAAAATCGATACTTAATTTTCAAATTGTAGCCATTTTTACAACGTTCAATATTTCAACCCAGACCTGGTATCTGCAATAGCCATGTCTGAATAATTTAAGAATCTTTTCAGTCTTTTTCTTCCAGTCAAACAGAACGATCAGAACCATGGCAACTAATCGAGTAATGGTTTTCGAAGTGGTCGAGTTTTATGGGCTGTAGTGCCTTTTTTATTTCATGTTTTCAACAAAACAACATTTTTATTTATAGTTTAAAATATAATAAATACACAAAACAAAATTCAGCATAAAAATTCTTAAAAAGACTTAAAAAAAATTGCACGTCACAGTAGAATACCCCCTTAATATGATTGTGTCCGACTAATATGACTAATATTCGGTATTTCTACTTAAACACTGAAAAACGATACGGTATCCGTTTGTGTCAGACCAATCCCATTATCTTTCGGCCGTTTACATCACTAAACTGTCGTCAATAATAAATAATACCATATTCAGTGACAACAGGTATCAACATTTTTCTAAATATAGAAATAACCTCTAATAAACACACACAAGTGAGCCAGGGCGTAGTTGGGGGAGGGGTGGGGTAGGGGGGCACTGCCCCATCCTGAACGCAAAAAAGTGGCTTTTGCCCCACCCTACAAGAAAAAAATGGAATTTTAACGACCCTCCATACCCAGAGTTACTCAATTTTTGCAGAATATTTAATATTGCAGTATAATTTGAAACACGATCAACAGCCTCTATTAACAAAACGAATACATTTTCACCGATTTATGTCTTCAAAAACAAAATAAAGGCTGTCTGGATACGTACGGCCTTTTTCACTGTGGCAGTCAATGTGTTAATATTTTTGCCCCCCCCCCCCCGACTGATAACCTGGCTACGCCCATAAAGTGAGCCTAATATCGCTCAACTATACGTGTATGTACCCAAACATCATCCGGACGACCTAACCTTAAATCTTCGAGAAAACACAATTCAATCGCTCTCGCCAACATCCGTTATTACATCGACAGCCGGGCCCGTTGTTATTGGCCATTTCAGGACGGCGCGTAATATAAAGTACTTACGAACACACCGCATCTTATACCTACGCCCAGTGTGGGGGAGCCATATTGTCACCGTAATACTATCAATTCGGTGGGCGTCGCTTCGATTCCTGAGTGCATTTTCGCGGTATCGAAGTGTACTTCCGTCGTAGTCCCGTGCATTAGACGTTTAAGGGACCTGGGCTCCTTTTGTCCTGGCCGAAGCGCGTCTCTGGGGGCAGCGAGCCACATAGAGGGGCACGTTGGGAGGGGAGGGTGGGGGAGAAACGGTGTACGCCACACACTTTATTTTCATTTCACCGATAGTGTCGAGTTTGCAGCAGCGTCGAGCAATGCCGCTTTAATGCACTTCCCGTTCTTGTATTCGTGACTAAGCCGTGCGCGCGCGCCTATTTCAACGGGAGGTTTTTCCGCCCGCGGTGTGTTGTACGGTTCACGAAGGCGCATTCAATGTTCGCACGAACTGCAAGCTGTGCGTTTCTATGTAGCCTTAAGCGGATGGACCCCGCCGTGGCGGCGGCAGCCCGTCGTGGGCTTTTATTCCCCGGGGGAACCGTATGCGCGACGCGATTATTATGTATCAATGGGTCACGCGTAAATAGACGGGATATTTATTGTACGCGATAAATGAACTCCTTCCGAAGAACGCCGGTAATAAAAGATAGCGCGATACTGCATAGGTTTTTTTCTTTTTTTTTTCTTTTATATTTTTCACGGCATATGCGAGCGCAAAGGCGAAAGATTTTCTGGATTTACGGTGGAATTCAAATGGATGTTCATTACGCGACACGTTGCTGATAGAATATACGTAGTGCGTGTGAGGTTTCTTTGTTGGTTGTTGTTTGGTTACTATGATTGTCGAGAATCTGGATTTTTGAAAGTACGGATGAATGTGTAACAGTTTCGATGGTATCGTGTAGAATTTATTATAGGATTTGTTAACCCTTTCATTCCTATTGGTGCCATATCAAATATTAGTATCATGTGTCTTTCCATACCTGTGAGTATATAATAGTTTCATCTAGTCTTGTATAGATTGTATGGCATAGATTCGAATGTGCATTTAAAAGCTCACCGGTAACATACACTTTGTCTCTTTCATTTGATGGAATTCAAATGTTGAGCATTGTTACAAATACAACAGAAACTTACAAAACTCTAATTTCTTTCAAATATTTCAAGAGGGTTTGTTGATTAACGCTAAGAAAAATTGGTTTTTATTATGTAGAATAACATTATAATGGGAATTATTACATATAACTGTGATAAAAGTAAAAAAATTGTCAAATGGCAACGAATGCAAAACGGCATTAGACAGTTCCAAAATGTTAAAATGATTTTGTGAATCAGTTATATGTCATGTAATATACACAAAAATATTTCTTTGGTAATTTTTAAATAATTTTGGAATGAATGGGTGAAACAGTTTGATTGAATAATTACGTATTTAATGATATCGAATAATTTTTTTAAGGTGGTATTTTAAGGTGTAATTTTTTTAAGGTGTCAGTTGAGAAAGTTTATTAGAAATATTAGGAGCAGATTATGAATAGACTGCGGTCGCATTTATAACACACGCGAATGTGCTAAAGAAACACTTAAACAAGGTTTGTGATAAAGGACTTATTCCTTTTTCAGTGCAAAAAGATCTCGAATACGACAACTAATGCTCTAATCCCCATTTCTTTTATGTTAGTTTATAAGAATCTGAATTTGCACAATGATAATAGAGTAATAATTGTTAAAAGCTGCTTACCTTTTCTATTATGCACACGAGATTTATAATGGATCCTACGTCGACGTGATGTTCGTCGCTCCCTAATATAAATGCTTCTGGTATTACTATATTTAGATTGACAAAGTGTGATAATATCCCTGTAGTTCTCGAGACCTGTAACAAAACATAAAAACAGTATAGGATTGAAAGCAGTGAATACAAAAAAAAAAATATAACGTTGGTTATTCGTTCGTGTAAAATATAATTTGTAGTGTAATACCTCGTTTGGAATAAGTAAGATTCAGAACTCATGAAATATAATATATAAACGTAAAGTCTTTGGCCATTTAAGGACACACACGGTAAGATTAACTCCTTGGAATAATCTACCTGGAAGTCTAATTTTTTTTTATGAAAAGTTCGAAATACGTTACTTAATTCATATAAGAGAATACAGCTATTCAAATGATGTTTTCGGAAGAATACATACACAGTAATGATGAAAAATGTTTGTCCTTATGGTGTGTAAATAACCCATAACTCGTGAAAACTTATAGAGAAGATTTTGGATTCTTCGAATCCCACATAAATCACTTTAGATGGATCGATTCTTTAATATCCAGGGAATCGTTTTACGATATCAGGTGTCAAATTTGTTAAAACGTCCCGAGTCATTGGATTTAGAGGTACAAATTTTCGAAAAGTGTCAAGACTATAAACG
The DNA here is from genome assembly GCF_001272555.1 of Dufourea novaeangliae. Taxonomy (NCBI): domain Eukaryota; kingdom Metazoa; phylum Arthropoda; class Insecta; order Hymenoptera; family Halictidae; genus Dufourea; species Dufourea novaeangliae. Next base: position 93,243 of record NW_015373964.1, read on the forward strand.
GTTCTGGATCATAAAGCAAACGACCAAGACATAAAGCGTCGATATTGCCAAGTGGTAGCATGAAATAACTTCCTAATGACTATAACCCGACATTTTTTACTGCTGATATTATGATCAACATCAAAACCCCATAACAATGAACACATACTCCAAGTTTACAATCACGATAAACACGTACAGCGTTTTAACTACAGCCAGAATGAAAATAAGAATGTCTTAACCAATGTATAACCAGAAGTTAACTGGTTCACGCGTAATTCAGGTCTTTGGCTCTTAACGAGAAACTAACGATAATGATTATCACTGGAACTACCGATGATAAACGTACATTTGTTTTTATTATATCAAAAAACGACATCTATTAGAAACTATACAAATTTATAAATTAACTAATTTTGTAAAAGTTACGAAAAACCTTCGAAAATGCATTATTAAAATACTTTTCAACCCTTAGGTACTAAGCTCTAGTGTAGTGGCTTCCCTCTGGGTGCGGTTTTTTAACGAAGGGCCACTGTAGTGGCTCACTTATTTTTTTTTTGCTTCCAAAGTCATGTACGTTGCGTGAGTGATGTGGAAATCTCTACATTTTTTCCTCGAAAGTTTGTGAACACTTTATTGTACAATTAAACTGAATACAAAAATTTGTATTTTCAAGACAAATCCATAAATATTATAGTTACATACCCCAGCGTGGAATACCTTTTTTGCTCACGGGCTGTACATAAGTCCTTATAATTATAATATTCATAGATTCGTCGTGAAAATAACACTTTCTATTCAGTTTAATTGTACAATAAAGTATTCACAAAGTTTCAAAGGGATTGGTTTAATACTTTCTTCACAATAAATTCCAAAAAATTCGCTCATTTTTAGCCCGTTTACACCAGACTCTCCCCTTAATATAGCCAGGAACTGTACAAAACAGTGAGCAATACAGCGAACGGTTACCTGACACTCGTACGTCCCGTTGTCCCTTTCTTGAACGTATTTGATCTGCAGAGTCCAGTCCTCCGAGCCCTCTGGATGCAACACCTGGAACCGCCCGTCGTTCGTGTACGTGAACATCGAGCTGGTCAACACGTGAAAATCACGTCGTCTTATCCAGGATATCTGTAACAGGCCGTCGACGATCGTTAATCAGTCTTCTTGCCGGCGGGACACTATCCGCTGGTGTGATGTATGGCGGTCCGGAGACCGGAAACTGTGAACGACGACGACCGTTGTTTCTTACCTCGGCGTCGGACACCGTTCTTTCCGCCAGATTGCGAACTTTGCAATGCAAAAACGCGGTGCCGCCCAGCTGGACCGTGACATTCGAGACGGTGTTGTTGTCGTTCGCCTCGTTCACTCTTTGGAGCTCGTCGAGATTGCTGAACCACAGGGTTTTCCAATCTGACGGTATGCTGTACGGTACACGTCGGTCTGAAACCAGTCAGAGATCGTCGGTTGAACGGGTAAACTACTTGAAACGATGCCTGGCAAGTGTCGCCCGGGACGTTTAACCTGTTAACCCGGCGGGTGGGGGTTATACGAGTCTCGCTCGTCGTTCGCAGTCGACTGCACCTTTCAGTGACTTTTCATGTTTACGGTGTCGAAGCAACCGAAGCTATTGACCGGGACCTGGGGGGAATGCGTGATGTCGGATCATTGAAAAATAGTCTCATTCCAATTGAAAGGAAAGGATTTATAAAGGATTCTGCAGTATTTTCGAAGATATTTTAATATACAGGATGATGAAAGAAAGGGTTCATATATTATAGGACGGATAGTATTCATCAAGTGATTAAAAAAATGTCCTGGTCAAAAAATTAATATTTTCGAAGTTATAAATAGTTATTTGAGATATGTCGTATCGTATGAAAACAATGGATTACCTTATCATTTCTTCTTTTCCTGGTTTTAGGTTTTCTACAATTTTTTGTTTGCTTTTTGTATAATTTCCTTCGTTGTCTCCATACGGTACGATAGCTCTCCAAGTTAGAAAATCAATCGGTTTAATCAAAACAAAAAAATGTTTATAATTTATGTTTGATTTAAAAATTTTTTTTAAAATGGTATATATTATCTTTATTATTTTATACAGCGGTTGTCTGATGTTTCGGGCCAAATTGTACTTTCAATATATCTTCTCAAAAATATAGGGTGAATGCATCAGTAAATGAACACGTACCGAAATGATTAAATATCAATATTTTTCAATTCTTTGTTTCATATTCAAACAGCTTTCGCGCCTCTGATTGAAAATGTTCATTTACTCAATATTATTATTTAGTTAATAATGGTAATTATTATTTAATAATTAATTAAACGGTATTTAATTAATTACCTTTGTATTTAATTGATATAACGGAACAACGGTCCCTTGAGTACTCTGTCGACGCATGTTATAAATTGATGCAATTCACATGCTGATTAAATTTTTCATTCATTAATACAAAAATGTTTATTGTACCTATTGGTTATGCTTTTAATCATTTGGCAATATATTTTTCACACTTTTACGTGTACAGGTCAGTTTGTTCTCAAACTAAAATGTTCTTGAACGAAGATACTGCAAAAATGGCATTTCTCCTTGTAACGAGAACTGTAGGAATTCTTATACACCCTGTTATATAAAGAAACATATACATTTTTCGGGAATTTTGTTTTCATTGTTAAATGAAGAATTGTTAGACTCGTAAAATACCGTCACCCTGCTAAATTCATTCTCTTGGAGTCAAAAAAGTGGTGGTGGGGTACGAGTGGACTAGCATCGAGGGTTCACCAGCAATGCAACGTCGCTCCACTCCCACGTATGTCGAAACATCTGCCCCACCTTTTTGCCCCCATTTCACCGTTCCCCATGAGAAACGGCCCACGCCACTATGCACGCGCAGCTTAATCCAGAAAGTACCATATGCTCCCATATTTAAACGTAGAAGTTTCCTGAGCAGTCGTACAGACGATCAAAGTCGAAACTCTCGCCCACTGCTTCGAAAAACGGCATTCCCAGTCGAAAAAATGCGCCTCGTGAGCTTAATATTAATTAATCGGGTTTATGAACGTGGAAGTGGGGTGAAGAGGTATGTGATTCAAGGGAGAAAGAAGACCAGTAGAGAAGTTTAACGCGTAGAGGGCCGTTTGGATGCAAAAAAGGGGTACATCCCTTTCAAGAAAAAAAGACAGGGAAGTTAATTCGAAAGTAACCGGAGTGCTTCAGTAAAGAGAAGTTACATTTACCAGAAAATAAGGAAAAACTGAGTTGATGTGAAGCGCGGTGGATGAGGAAGGGTAGATGGATAGAGAAATCCGTAAACGGAAAGGGAGAAAATTGAGAAATGGAGAAGCACCGGTTGAGGGGGAGGGGGTGGTAGGATTGGGACGGGGGTGGAAGGGTCTGGGCGAAAAGACAAGCACTTGAGACTGAACTTTGTGAGCTTTTGAATGCAGGGCATAAGCTACCTGCCTTTTGTTTCCGCGAGACAATGCGAAACCTTATACAACGAGACGAGAACCGGGGTCTACAGGGTGGAGCTAAAGGTGCTCCTACTTCGCTTCGACCAGTTTAGTTGGCCAGGATCGTGTTCTTTTCTTTCTACCTTAAGTATTCCCAATTCACAGCCACTTTTGAGTGGAGGGGAGAGGAGGGCAAGTGCGCACTAGTGGGATTTTTCGCGAGGTTAGCGAGCTTTCCGCGTTTTCTTCTCGCTTTCTCTCTCTTTCTCTCTGTCTCTTTTTTAACTTTTCTTTTTTTCTTGGAGGATCTTGTATCGCTCTTTAGTCTGCACTGGCGTTTAATTATTGTTGTGATGAATAAAGGGTTTATGTAATGCTCGCTTGGCGCCGTTTTGGTCATTTGGTCTCTAACTTTTTTGGCAAATAGATTCGGGGTATTAATACTCCCCTCGTTTATGCACGTTTGGGAATCAAGGATGGAGGTGGTTATCATTTGTTGTTGGATGATATACAGGGTGTAACAAAAGTGTTGTAGATTCTTGAAATGTCACTCGTGACGTGATTTGGAACAAGTTTTTTGCGAAAGTTTATATATTTTTGGTTATTTATTCTTCGTTTACGAACTATTTATTTGGAATAAAACGATCTAGTTACTTATGACACATGTCTCTAAATTATTTGATTAATCTTTATAAGCGTACTTTGATGGAAATTTGAAAAGGGGGTCAGGGATTGTGAAGGAAGGAGTCTGGTAAAAGAGAGTTTAAAGGAAAAAGAAAAACTGAATACAAGGATTGCAATAAAAAGAGAAAACCTTCTTGAATAGAAAGTGGGCTAAATGTGCAAAATAAAGCCAAATATTAAGATATAGGTTAGAATTGATAAGGTAACAGTAAGCTAATAATAAAACAAACAGAATATAATGAGTAGGAGGGGGTAATAATATAGGAGTAATTATAACATTAAATCAGGAAAAAGAGCTGAGTGAATGTGGTAATGAAAGTGAAAGAAATAGGGAAAATATGTGTAAACCGAGTCGCATTTTCTTGGCAAGGAGGCTGAAAACAATAAACTTACTATACTACTATACTATAAGCGTACTTTGACATTATACAGGATTCAGTGTAATTCAATATTCCTGTGTACAGTGAAAATGTCATCAAATGAATGGTTTGAGTATCCTTTGTAATGGCAGAGAATGCATGCAAATTTTATGACGCTAATTTAGAATTGTCTTTAGTACTGCATTCGTTGAAATTCATATATTTAAAATTACCTTACAATTACATTAATTAAATTCATCAACATAAAAGCATCTATTTAATTATACATTTCAGTAAAAAGAATTTTTTCTGTCAAATATTAATAGAATTCCTTTTCACTATGTTTCCCTTCAATGCGATACGAATTCTTACACAACCTACCTATCGAATTAAATTGAAGTTCCAACAGTTGATATTTCGTTCGCAATTATTTACTAAAACACTCAATAAAATTGCGATACGCATACATGTACTATATTTGACACTGTATTCAATATTAACGAATAGCCTTATACGTATAATTCATAATTTATTTGAAACCTTTTACTTTAAAGAGAATAGAAACTTCAAACAGGAATAGGCTTCGAACAATATCAGCCTCCATATTTGCAAATTGAGGAAATCGATCACTCTTTACTAGAATACACAAATTGTTCGAAAACTCATTGTCCACTTTAAAAACATGATACACACTCTATATTAAAAAACGAAGATCTAGGTTGAAATTTCCATTTCATTTTTAACGCGATAAGAATCTTAATGAAAGAAAGAAATTCCTATTTACTAGATGAACTACTAAGTAACCCGTTATATTTCTTCACGGAATCAGTATTCATTCCTATACAAATGAAGGATCTATATTATTTAAATTACATTCATTAAAATATGTCATTTCACAATTATTAAACTGTTAATGGATTACTTATTAGTACACCAAATAATTCCCATTTCACTAGATTCCACAAGACGGCAATATTCGCGCAAACACCCACACTCTCCATCACAAACTCGAACTGAGTCGAGTACCTATACATCGCGAACTATCTCATCAAGATCCGCCAGTATTATTATCCAAACGAATCCGTAAAAGTAAAAAAATGAACTTCCGCCGATCAAGTGACTGTTCGAGCGGCACCCAGTGTTGCAATATCGCGCGCAGGATCGAAAAATTATTGATCAGCCTCGGGGATACGGGGTATCGTATTATAGTCCGAGGTCGCAGTCATTTTTCGAAATAGAACGGCGAATTCCGGAATTGTGTCAAGGAAAAAAAATGTCGTGGATTTGAAGAAAAACTTATATCCCCGCCGGGGGGAACAGGGGAGGAAGGGGGTAGGTGGTAGGGGGTGGAGGGAAGACAGGTTAAATGCCCCAAGAAAATTATTTACCTTTATCGAGCGACCTGGCCAGGAGAATTGTCGGCAGGATCAGAAAGACCATGTACCACGATAGCCGGTCCCGCATCCTTGCGAGGTTTCGTGTCCTCCTGGAAAAAAAGAGAAGAACGTAGAGAGCTACGGTTATAAACCACGAATTTGTATGCAACCCCCACCACTAGTCTTCCATTGTCTCGTGTTTCTGATTTTTCCGCGCGTGTGTTACCGGGCGACTTGTTCAAAAATCCGCTTTTTAGCCAGAGAAACCCGGAGGTCTGAGAATACTGGACGGGGTTTCTTGTTTTTTCTGCTACTTTCCCATACAGAACGTGTTTCCGTATGCATTCGAAACCACGAACGAAACTTATTCCTGATTTATGTCAAATTTCCCGCGCTCCCTGCTGCATGCTGAAGAAGTCACTTCCCTTCCCCCGAAAAAAGGGTCGACCTGAAACGGTTCCTGTAGTATTATCCTCGGAGGACCAACCACCGAGCATGACTTTCGCTTGGCTTTATCGTGAGTGTCTTTTTTATGGATCCTCGAGTTCAATTTTCGGGGGTTTATTGACTTGCCCGCGATTCGATTCGTGGTAAATGGATTAGGGAACGAGACGTCTGTTATTTCGGTGGTAATGCGTGTAAATAGGGAACGAATTGCTTACGGTAAATGAGAAATGTGACACGGATGGCGCAAAATTGGGTCGATTGCAAGAACACAATGAGGGTAACAAGAATGAAAAAGGCGAGATTATGCAGAAGCTTATCGAATTTTACGATGTTTAACCGATTTTTTTTTTATTTTAAGTACTGCCGTTTCTGTGTAATCCTACAGAATATTCATACGTTCTCTTTTGTCAGCGAGGATTGTAAACGATTTTGTAAGTTTTCGTTTTTCGGTTCCCTTGCGCACTTGTTGGGTTATAGAATTCACCTTCATTCTATAATGATATCCTTTTAATAGTGTGTTTGCTCGAGTTTCAGGATGAATAAACAATTTCTCCGAGTGGTTTTTCTTCATATTCTGTAAAGCCAATAGTGCTCTCTTTAATGAAAATGTTCTATCTAATAAATTACCGTCTTTCAAGATTTTTTGAAATTGTGGGGAAAATCGGCGTTAGGGTGAAATAATCCACACATATACGTTCGTAAATCGTTTATTACGCTTTTGTCTAAGATCGCTCGGAACGTTGTTGCTCGTGCAACACTTGAGGCCTGACTGCCCTTTTTGTGTGTCCCCGGGACAGCTTTTCAAGAGGGCCGTCGTCTGACGCATCGAACGAGAACGTTCTCGATTATTCGACAATGTATACAGACGACGGTCCTCGCCGTTCCGGGAACTTTCGCCCGAGCAGCCGAAATGCGTCTTGTCGCAACGCGCTGATCGGCACGTCGTCTATGAGGCGGCGCGTTTGTTCACGTGCCGCCACAAAATATTTGGAGCTCCGTAGGTTCCTCGCTTGTTCATTGAAATTAGAATGTTCTGCGTGCTTTGTACGGTTCTAGAAACAGCCGAATATATTTATCCTAACTGCTTTTCACATAATTTTACAATCAACCAATAATAATGGCGATGATGAGTATCATGTTTAAATTGTTTGCACCTCAGTTGCGAATATTTCAATTGTACATAAAAAAACTAAAGCAAATATGATTTAAACCGTTTCTCACATTAAAATGTCCTGTGATAACATACAAAAATGGCATAAAGAAAATTATATAACCTCATTTCTCTTGAATGTTTCAGAATGTCTCGTAGTAGGACAATTGAGCTAAGGAGGTCGGAATAGATAGTGTTCATTTATACAGCAATTCTACTTGAATGTAAGTACTTTCAGATTTATCCTGCACGAAAAGTTTTACCGAAAGATCGATTCTCGATTCGAAAGGAAAACGGAGACTTCAAATCACCTTCAATAATACCGTGTTACAGCAGGCTCGTAAAATTAAACCCTGATCCTTCACACTTCGTTTTTAATCCTGGAACGCCACCCTGTCATTACCGACGACCCCGCAAAATTTGAATCTTGTCTACAGACGTAAAAATAAACATTAGAACATTCTGCTTTTCTTTACTTTTTCTTTATCTTCTTTCTAACAAAGGTCACACTGCGCAGTTGTTATTTTCTAAGGTGTTTAAAGAAGAATGAAAGTAGAATAGCTTGAAAATATTAAATACCATTTTAAATATTAAGATTTTATTATTCCTATAGATCTCACGATGTTACTGACCACAAAAAAGGAAGGGTGTCGTTCTAGCGTTAAATCCCATCGTCATTACCGACGTGTCGTGTCCATTTAAAGGACGTTGGTGGCCGTTTTTTCGTTCGATTCAAACGCGACGAACGGATTAATTCTTTGCTCCCGTGCGTTATATCGGTAACACGTTATTATCTGCGGATGCACGCGTTGATTAAACCATCGACACGTTGGAAATAGAGGCTCGAGCACTTATTTCTTGCGGTCGATCGCTACTTGTCGCGGTTAATTGGCCGGGTAAAGTCCCGCCCCACCCCTGGCGACACGGGGGCCATTTTACGGTAAATAAAACGGGCGCGAATGCAAACGATTGTGATAAATCGAGCGAGCTGCAACGGTTGTATCGCGAAAGAATTGTTCGCATTAGCGTTTAGCTATTTGCTGGGGATTGTTTCATCCCTTTCCCACCCCTATCTCGTATCTGTTTTTTTCCCGCTATTTTCGTATGGTTGCTACGCATCCACGCAGAATCACTCCATAAAGTTCTATTGTTCGAACATTTTTACGGGATCCTATTGTAATTCTTACGTGATACGTTCAACATTGTTTTCTGACCGTAAAGTTCATCCGCGCGGAAAACAGGGGCGGAAAATGGCGTGTATTTTAAAATTGCCAACGGATTGCGTTCGTTCATTATTCGTTCGTTCTTTTCATCGATTAAATATCGTATCTATTCAAATATAATTCAAATTGCTTTGATATTCGTGTGTGTTCGGGGTTGTATGCAGACATAATGAGAAAATGTATTTTTCCTTTTGCATTGAAAAATTAGGTTTGCTGGAAGGGTGTATTTACTTTTCTTCTTGAAGTTTTTTTATTAATATATGTATACTATGAACTAATATTCCTATATGGATAGAATATAACACATTTTATAATATGTATAAATAAAGGAGCAAAATTTCAAATACATAGGATCAATTCATTAAAAGAGTTGTAAACATTGCTTCCTTATAGTGTTCTGGGCCAATATTGTACACTCTTAACCCTTATCCGAATTTCCAAATTTAGATGGTTCTCTAGACTTACTATTTCTGGAACTGGTAAGTGCCAATGAATTTGCTTTGCAACATTCACAAACTGGATGAAGTAATAGAGGATTACATAGACTTTCAAATAATTATATCAACACACATTAAAGTGTGCTTAGATTAAATATTTTGGGAGGGCCCCCATAATTTGGAGAAGGGTTAAACAGCCATTGTTTTGGTTTAATAAGTTTCTGTGTCCACCAAATTATTCGATTCCTGGGTTATATCATTTCGTATAGATTTTCGACCGTTTTAGGATGAATATGAAAAGAAGTAGCAAATGGGGAAGTAAATTTCACAAAATTATAAATACTCTTCAGGATATTAACAAAAGGAAATTTCGGATTTTAACCGGGCAATATCCGCGATTTACCGTTTAACGATGGCGAAATTGTTATTAGAGAAAACTCAGAGGCCAACGGGAATAAAGAACGCAATAAGCCGTTACAGATAAACTGAATTTGCATTTATCCGGCATCGCGACGGTTTATTTAACGCCGTTATCCAATAATTTCTACGCAAGCGCGAAACCCCGGAATTTATTAGCGCTGTCGGACACAGTGTATTCGTATTTCATAATTATATAAAAAAACAGTATGATTTTGTTCCGAAAGTAATTTACACGGTGCACCATACGCGCTGCCGCGAATAAAAGAGGAACAATAATAAATACAGGAATACAAAAGCAACTGTTGTAACTTCATACGTAATGCTTGGTCCGATTACGCATCTTCAAAGTGTAATTTACTCACGCGTTCTGCGAGCAGAAATGTAACAGCAGTGTTTAAATTATATGAAAGAATAATTAAGATATTATGAGCAAAATAAGAAACACGAATTGAAACTCCTGCCGATTTCTGTTCTCAAAATGGCGGTTGTTCTTGTCAGTTTCATTTGTAAGAATCATGTTTCCAGATTATTTAAATATATTACAGTAGAGTTTCCCAGCAGAAAAGTACATAAAACAACATATCTTTATATTAAAAAAAAACGAAGTTGACCTTCATATGACCTCTATGCGTCCACTTATCAAAAAACTATTCACATCAAATTATGTGTTCCTAAATAGTATGTAACTTTGGTCTGACACATTTTTTTAATCACCAGTAACAGCAACGATATTCAAGTGACCTGTTTTAAATGCCTCAGCCTGTACAGTTACTGTTCCATCAATCATGAACTCTGATCTTATACCTCCGCCCGGTAGTGTAGATCCGTAAAGTACTACATAAACATCGTACACATAAATGATCATAATTCTTTCCAAATGGAAACAGCGTACGAAAACAGTACAACCCGTAATTCATTCAATTGAACACACCGGCAATAACATCAAATTCACCGATTCGAAATGAAATATGTATTACATATTTTATACGACGATCGAAGCTCCGGTGTTTATTTCACGAATAAACCACGCAACAAGTTCACTCCTCGTCCGGCTCGTTACTCGGTATATCCCTCAATTTACATAATAAATACGTACCCGTCACTAAACGGGCCATTTTCCACGAAAATAGTGTCTGTCGGTCGGGCTCCCTGTATATCAACGGGATTCTTACGATTCGCTTCACGATCGCGGCCTCGTGCCCGACGGGAAACACTACGTAGGATACTCGTTGGATTCCCTGTTTGCCAATCGTTATCTGTGATTTATGGGGTTCCGTGGGGGTAGCGTGGGAGTGGAGGATCCCTGGGTCACGGAATCGGGTTCATTCCCCCCTCGCTCGACGCCCCCGCGAATGGGTCGCGTTGCTTCGTGAGAGAAAGAGAGGGCAGCTATTTTGCATAAATTTCCGTGCAGATGCGGCCGATCAGGATCGTCCGCCGCCGCCTCCGTCACGATATAGAAATAGAATACGGAAGGCGGGCAACGCGTATGCGTAGGTATTATTGATTCGTTCCCGGCACATAATGCGCGGCGATGCAAGCGAGAGGGTAGACGATCGCCGCTAGGTACGTAAGTAGCTGGTCCACCTTCACAGAGGGACCACCACCACCCCCCGTTCCTAGATGGCAATTGGCTGGCTACAATGGCGCGGGGTGGAGAGTAGCGATGGCATCGAGCGGGTCGCGCATGTTGCATCGAAACTGTTATCGTGTAGGACGGTATATTATGCGTTGCTGAGAGGATATCTAGCGGGATTGCAGTTGGGGGCAAGAAGGGTATAGAAGGTGTTTCCGAAATGGTGGTACAACCCGAAAGGATATGTGATTCTATATGTCAAAATATGTCGAAAATGTAGACTAACATTTTTTCGTACGATGCGTTAGCGAATTGTAAGGTTTACTCTATGGAAGAAGGTTGCCGAATTTGGACTAACGCCTAAGTTGGACCACTACTGTAACTTGTTATGTGTAAGCAGTTTGCGCTGTATGATAGACCATATATCTTGCTTATGTACTAAGTTATTTAATGCAATCACCACTATCATACACATACTGTCTATCATACGGCGCGAATTGTTTACACATGACAAGATAGAGTAGTGGTCCAACCTAGGCGATAGTCCAAATTCAGCAACTTGCCCTTATTTGTTAAGTGTCCTAATACTTATGTGCGGTGGGGATTTCCTGACTCTCCTAGTATTTATGAAAGTATACTTGAGTACTCGAACTCTCATAGAATACTCCAGAACTTCTTAGGAGTACAGTAAATCTTCGATTAATTTCATGAATGTCACTGTACTTCATGAATTGTCACTTCATGAATGGTATTTCGGACCAAGCATTCTGTAAGGAATCACAGATGCATTTTTTTGGTCCACTTTTCTGGGGCGACGTCGCCACATTTCCATTATAGTGTCACTACCCACCGCAGATTCACCATTCTCATAACATAAAGGTCGCTAAAATCACAGGTTTCTTAAGGTGTCGGTGCTACAGTATAGGTGGGCCACCAACTCTCATAAGATGGAAGGTCTATTCTTATACCTCGTCGATGATGAAACCCTCCAATAAAAGGAATGACGCGGAAGTATTTAACGTAGAAATCCTTCCGAGCAGTTATCGAGACTTTCCCTTATCTGAATAAACGAAGTAAATCAATTCATTTCTACCGCAAAAAATCGAAACAAAAAAGAAACGAATCTTACGACATGGAGCTGACTGACATTCTCGGGACAGGTATCCACCGAACTTCCCTCAGTCGCAGAAACTTTGTCCCATCGCTACCTAGTAGCCGGCTGCGCGCGCGGTAAATGCGGTAAATGCACGTCGAACGAAACAGTTGTACGACGCGTACGTACACGCCCTTGGTACGTGCGCGGTTAATGGAAACCTTTCGTTTGACAACAAGGATCGATAAATGGGTCTGCGGGGAGCAGTTGCGAAAGGAGTTAGCTCCCGTACATGCTGTGTCCGCCAATACTTCTTACGTATGCATGGAATCGGTTAAGATTAGGGGGGTAGAGGACGGTTTGGCGCAGTCCTTGCAGAATTAAAGCGCAAGCTGTGTTTATTGCGATGGGAGAGGGGGTGTGAGGAGTGAGGGCCGGTGCTATTGGGCTGGACGTTGCGCGCTGGATGAATGCGGAACTGGGCCGAATTGGCCGTGTTTCCGATCCTTCTGGCGTTTGGAGCCTTTTCAGACGGGGACACACCGGTGGCTCACGACCGTTTTCCCGAGGCATTTTCCACTTTTCATTTTCGGCGGAGTCGTGAGGTAAAGGTGAAGTACACAACGACCATTGTGCGCTAGCGAATCAGTCGTCAGCCACTGAGAATCGAGCTTGGAATGGTGTTGATGTGCCTATTCCGGGAACTAATTAGGCAGTGCACGCTTTTACGTTAATCGAACGATGAACTTTTGATGGTCGAGCAACTGTTTGGTGTAGGTACAGAATGAACGAACATTTAATCGAGAGGATCGGAGGAAAAGTGGTACCGGTGATGGAATTATTAATTTGTGGAAACTGTAGGCGAAGTTGAAGTTTAATAGAGAAAATGTTTTCAAACGTTTAAAAATACTGCGTCCACTATAATTAGGGAATACTTGTACGATTTTTCTTCTGGATAAATATGGATCTTATGTATCCGTTTCTGTAGTTGTTTTGTTTTTGGACATTGTACTGGTATCATTTTTCCATCGAAGCACTGAATTGTTTTGCGCAGGTTTTAATCTACCACTTCGAAATTTTGTTTGGTAAATTGAATTCATTTACGCGTACATTCCATCATCAAGAATTATGAAATTGTATTTCAGTGACGGTAATAATAGAAATATTAATATTCGGTTACAATTATTACGGTTAAATATGTAATTTGTGGTACATTTTGAACCGCTATGTGGACTTATGTATTGTAATATGATTCACGCAGAATCTCACATAATTAGTTATTATAAATTACAAAGCAGCTATATCGATTGTACAATATTATGTCTAAAGTCTATCACATGTTCCACAAAGCCAGATTATATCCTGTATTCCATAAAGCTATCGAAATCTGTACATCCAAGTCTTTTCCCTCCAAATCTAGAAACACTCTGCTAATTAACACGTGGGAAGCGTTAATGCCCATCGGAAAATTCATTCGTGGACCGTAAGATTTGTTTGCTTTCGATTTCCCCGTCGATCCAATCCGGATACTGTATTTGTTTGTTCCAGATCGGTATCCCGGTTTATGAAGCTCTGTGGAGATCGGTGGGGTTACGGCATTCTATTCAAATGGAATGTCCGCATGGAGGCGATTTCAATGGTCGTTGTTCGCGTGCCCGCGAGAACACGCCGGATAATAAGATTTATCTAATTGTACAATGGCTTAAGCGACCGGTCTCAGTTCGATGGATTCTTTCGTGACCCTTTTAACACGGTGATCGCCTTATTTAACGAGCCTTTATTGCAGTCACTTCCGCCTTTTCAGAATTCTTTTCAAATTTGTATTACACTTTAATCATTGTATTTTAATTATTTTCCGTACATTCAACCATTTAGAATTTTTAAGGTAATTCTAAAAAATACGTGTAAATTTTGGAAATCGTACTACTACCAGAATGTTATACACCAAATAACTGTTTTTGCAAGTATTGTTAAATGTATAAAAATAAACATTCAAATGAATTTTAATAGAAGCATCGAACAATTTTTAGTTTTGTTAATATTCGGTTCTTCAGGGAGAAACCATTCCTTAAATGTTAGTTAATGTGTGTTTTCCTATTCTTCGGTGTATTATGAAAACTATAGTAGGTATCAAAAAACTGTTACAATGAAAATTTGGTGGCTTATTATGCCGTATAAAACTGTGTAATAAGATTGTTAAAAAACTGTTTCCTTAAATAAATAAATCAATCAATAGACAAATTTTTAACAATTTCATTATACATTACTATACAGCATAATAAGGCATTCGATTTTTATTCTAACAGTCTTTTTTATATCTACTATAGTTTGCAAGATATACAGAAAAATAGAAACATAAACATTAGCTTTTAAGAGGTAATTTCACCCTAAAGAACCTGATATCAGCAAAAACGAAAAATTGCCCGACTCTTTTATTGAGGTTCCCTACAAACCTGCGAAGTTTAAAAAAATCGGAATTGTCAGGGCAGGTACCCCTTCCCTTGTGAGTCAGAATAAATATATTACACGTCTCTGAATTTTATCACTGTCAGCACAGTTAAATAATTAAATATATATATTAATAAAAACAAGATAATGTATATACCAGCACATTTCAAACGCAGTACAATTATCGTTCTTGATTCACTGAATTGTTCATCGTGTCGGATTGCGATCTGCTTAAAAACAACAATTTGAAACCTAAGGAATGAGAACCTATTAAAGGTTGAAGAATTCTAATAGCAGAACTTGCAACGGAACTTAGAAAATAATTAACTGAACTGTCCGACCAAGTCACAAATCCCGAAACTCACGTTCCTCACGAGAGTTCAACGAATAGTTTCGCGGGCTGGGTTTCTTCGAATGTGCAACTTCAACTTCTTAAACAGGTAGCCATTCTCGGCCACTTCGTGGCAGAAAGTGCATGCTTCATACCAGGGGCGAGTGGTAGTTGCTCTCCGAGAAATTGAGGCCGGCATGGAATGAAATTTTTGTATGCAGAGCCACTTGGCCCTGGCGAACAAAGTGGACAATCGCCTTTAGGCGATCCGTACACTTACGCTCATAAGTATTGGGACACTTATCGAATATGCAGCAAACAATACAAGATATTACGAAATATTGCTGAAAGCCTGAAATAAATATTCTTTAGAGAATATTGACACTTTGACTGACACGTCACCGAAATTGTATGGGTGACACATACTTTGCAAAGAAGCTGGATTATTCACATGAATACTGTTACAAAATTTTGCGTAAAATTAATGACGCAATATCATTTAAAATAAGAATTATGAACAATGATCAAATTATGACTTAAAAAATGATATACAGTGTGTCTGACTACATATGACCCTTTTCACTGCGAAAGTTATCGTGTAAATGCTCGACGAATAACGTTTATGCTATTACGAAATAATAAAAGTGGCCTTGGTCTTGATCTCGACTATTACGCCACGCCAATAAAAATACGTAGTCCCATTCGAAAAAACATCGATGACTTTGAAGTTTCGAAAAATATGACCTTAAGAAAAATAGTTGCTTATCATAGTACAGTAATGTCTCGATGAGTGCGACGAACTCGGGTCCGCTTCGAAGCATTCATGGCACGGCGGAAAAGTTGTCAACCCGTCATAAATTTGTTTTTTGGTTTACTATGTTTTTATTGGTTTCAAAGGAGGACCCCCAGTGATGGGAATAAAGCCGTTATTCCTGTCGCCCTCATGGAGGGCTTCTTTCTAACCAAATAATACATCCTGTTTTATATCTTCAAAAACAAGTGAAATATAGATAACTCGTATTACGTGGGATACCCTCTATACTATCACTTAACAAAAATCCCGTTAAACTAAAAATTAGTACAAGAGTGAAACGTCGATTCGTCAGATTCTCGTTTCCGTGGAACGAGCCGACAATATGCTTCGATCCCAGCGCGTTCATGGTCCCGTTCACGTCTGGCACGCGTGGCGCAGCTAGAACGACGTGCAGAATAAATGTACACAGAAAGGTAACGCCACTTAACATGCGGGGTCACGCAACACACAACCGCTGTTCCGCCGATATCGCGACTCTACGGGGCCTTGATACCGTTCCCAGTACGCGAACCTCGCATCGAAAAGGGTTTAGAGCCCGAAAGATTTTGGACGGGATACCGTTCGCTCTTCAAATCGTGCCTAGGAGGGATCAGGGATTTCACGTTATCCTAACCGACTGTGCCCCCCGCTTCCCTCTCGTGGACACGTAACGATGGTAAACCGGAGTGTGACTTTTCTCGGTTTCTCGGGAAAATGCGTGCCGCGACAGCGAAATGGCTGGTTAACACGTTAACTGTCCAGCAAGCTTTTGATGTGCCACCGTGTATACGACGGAAGATCATGGTTAGAGATAGAATATATTATGATTTTGTCTGACTTATAATTCATTAAACTAATACAGTAGAACATTAATTATATAAATCAGTGGGGACACAAGTTCACACGGATGTTCGGATAATCCAGGAGGACCCAAGTTTCATATATGTCAGAAAATGGTTAAAAAAGATTCAATTTCGAAAGATGGGTGTCTATTCCACATCAGTGTTTTTTTTCAATAAAAATAGGTGAAAGAATCCTGGATTATCTCTACGCGCTTTTAGACGCTCCTGAATATTATCATTGAATATTAATTGAACCCTTCATATTCTGTATGTTGTATTGTCAATTAAGGGGTTAGCCCATTTTGGAGTCTAAAAATTTACTGAAGAAATACGTAGGGATTTCTATAAATATGATTTTTTTCTTGTAAATGGTGCATCTTTGAAGAAAAAAGTATTGTTATTAACCAAAAAATGTTGTGTACAAATATCTATAACAAAGAAAGTTTTTAATATATCCCAAAATCCCTAAGTATTTCTTTAGTAAATGTTATGTAGAACATAAAAGGTTCCGCTTTTCGTTCTAGGGCAAACCGTTTTTAAGTCATCCTGCATGTCGGTTAGGTGCTCATTTAAAAACAGCCAATGTGGATGAGCTCGAACGTCGCTGTTTTATGTTCAAAAAAATTTTGTTTCGCATACCGTACGATATGCACAGTAACTGCCATCAAGCAGGTTTCCCATTTACTTCCTCATTTTCGCAAAAAAAATTGCCAAAAAATAGCTTTTATAGGCTCCAAAGTAGGCTGATCCCTTGAAGCGTTAAATGATTCACTGCAAAACAAAAAAGATAATTTATTTTTGGGGGGTGGTCTTTACTAAGTGGTAGTAGGCCCTTACCCCTACGCCACTTGGTATCAGGTATTACTGAAACTTGTGTCAAATTAACATTTAATTCAACATTTATTTCAGTATTTGAAATAAATTTATCAACCTGTAGGAGGCCCCTACCCCCTGCATTGCTTTTTCCCCTACAGGAAACTGAGTTTGCTCGTTAGTGTACCTCTACACTCAAAATAGCCGAAAACCAAATGAAAGCTAAAAATAAATTTCATCGCTTGTATTCGGTTTTCCTTTATCATAAATTGACCGAACTATCCCGTACGTTTTCGTCGTGGAATTATTAGCGTGGTCCTATCCCACACGTCTCCGGCGAGCGCAACAAAACATTCTGCCGCGCGTCGCGGTGGATAATTAACGTGGCGACGACATTTCGCGGCGAGTTATTGTTTCGGGGATACTGTCACTCGCTCGTAGCCGGCTGGCCGTTAGTTTCGCCTCAATTAAAAATAATGAGACGCGCGGTTAGCGAGAACAGCGCCTATTCGTTCGAGTCTCTCAGACCCCCCGTTTAGGCGGTTCTCGGAGCGCTCGAGAAACGGTGAACCAGGCTCGGATTAAGATTTCTTGTAGCCCAGTGCTATTGAACCTTCGGAGGTTCCCTTGGTTGAAAAGCGTGGGGGTAAGGGGGGAGGTACAACATTTTTGTAAAGCAACAGAATCAAATACATAAATCTTCAAAAATTGAAATTAATTCCAAGTAAAATTAAATATCATTTAATCCTAATGAATCCAATGCTTCGTTATATTTTAACAACTTTGATCCGATTTAATTTTACAGTTAGTACAATTTTTAATTATTTCAAAAGGGAAACAGTAAACAAAATTTCATTCAATTATTTTTTTACATAAACTACTCTTGAAAGTGGGGTCTGGTGATATAGCCCCCCATAGTCCCCTCCTTTTAATCCGGCGTTGAGGAGATCCAGGGACGTTTTGGGTGATTCCAGTAAGGAGAAAATTGAAACAATGTGCCAACCGTAAAATTTCTATTCACGTCGCGAGACAAACTTCGGCGGACGACCACAGACGCGCGACGATGGGTTTCGATGCTCGTGTCCCCCGAACTTCGCCGGATCACGTATGACGAGTCACGTCCACGTTGAAATGGAGATATTATCACCGCGCGGTTGGTAATCGTGACACGCTGGAACCGGACGGCGTCGCTCGCGCAAGTTTCGCGTTAATGGCGGGCTGGCTTGATCATTTCGATCTTAATTTGCACGGTGTGTGGCTGGAACATGCGAAACCTTGTACCTGATGTGTCACATTCTGATTACGTTACATTTATGAACAGTGTAGCGCGATAATCTTTCGAGGTTTTCTCAGTGGAACATGGCGGACACTAAAAGTTTTCCTGTTGCGTATACAGTCGCGGCCATCTTGGTTACTTTGAGAGACACGCGGATTGGGATGTAAATTCAATTTTTTTAAAGTGTTTTATTATTTTCTGTTTCTTGTTGTGCAACAGAGTCGGCCTAAATACAAGGTGTGATAAAAAAATTCCCGGAATTTTTATTTATATCAAAACATATTTATTTATTCATCAATATCGGTATGGTCCCCTTCAAAGTACTCCCCATTGGATATAACATACTTATGCTAGCGTTTTTTCTAATCTTCAAAACACTTCTGAAACGCACTTTTCGATATAGCCTTTGGCTCCTCGAGCGATTTCGTCTTTATCTCATCTATGGTCGCAAAACGTTATTTTTTCATGGTTCTCTTATATTTGAGAACAAGAAAATGTTGCGGGGGCCATATCCGACGAATACGGTGGCTCATGAATCACTACAGTGGTGTTTTTGTTTTATAAAGATTCACGAGTAAGTAGTGAAGTACATATAAGTGAAGCGACCACAGAAGAGATAAAAGCAAAATCGCTGAACGAGCTGACGGCTAAACAGAAAAGTGCGTTAATAAAATGTTGAAAGTATCTTCTTACTGAACCCCATACCCAGAGTGTATTAAGTCCGGTTTTTACAAAATAACATTTTACATGTTTCCTATATCAAATATTCCACTCATTACGATGGTAAAAATTATTTCGTTCTAAGTCGTCTAGTTTCAATATATAGGTACATAATGGTCAAAAAATGATATTAAGTTCATATTTTTAAAACATTGCAAAGCCCATCACACAGCGGAATTAATGTAAAGTTCTCCATTTCTACATACAGACACCTGTCTTAAATCCATTCAATAGTTCGAAGGTAGCAATTGTTTCTCGTTCGATTCTTATCGTACGGTTCCAAAGTTACATGATCTCTAAAGTTTGAAAAGTGTGCTTTAATACACTCTGGCTCTGGGGTCCAGATTACATTATTAGTACATAGAGTCTAGTGAAGTAGCACTATGTGCACTTCTGACACGAACACAGCAGTAATACGTCCACAATCCAGGTAAGAAGAACGAAAAGCCTGACACGAACGAATTTGTGGATCACCAGTCTCTACCCTGTCCCAGTTGCGTGACGTCCGCGCGGTGCATAGTCGCAAAACAACATTCAATTCCCCGCACCTTTATTTATAGTAATTGAATTCTATTTGACCCACTTCTCACCTGATCGGTTCAATGGTAACCGCCACCACCACCTACCCCCCCTCCCCATACATTCAAATGCGGTTTTGATGCTTCGCTGGATGGCTCATCGAAACGTCCCCTCTCCCCCGCTATCTAGCTCAACCGGATAGTAATTATTAACGAATACACGGCCGTGCCAGTAACAGGATAATTTGTTCCTTTCAACCCGAAACAGTCGATGGAATCGAGGCGGATGACTGAGCGAACGTGGCACGAACCCACCCAGTATCGCGTAATCTTACGCGATACTTCCGGTTTCGGGAACGGTCTGCTACACGAACGGTCGGCGGTTACGCGATATCTTGACCAACGTATCCCTCGCGTACGACCCGGCGCCGCCATTAAAATCAAACGACCGGGCGTGTGATTCTGTGTGTCCGACTTTGCTCGAAACGATTCATTTCCTAATCGATCCCTCGACGACCGACGGAGCTCCCGATTTTCCCTGGGTCGATACAAACCTCCCCCTGTTTCCGGTCCCGTGCCTCTTGCATCGCCGTTCTATTGTGTTTCACCGCGAGAAGACTCAAAAGCGGATCGGTAACCAATGTCACGGTTATCGTATTTTTTTTTCAGGTACGTGTTAATCGATAATCGCGGAGACTGTGGCGAGAAATAGTTTGAGTTGGAAGCAGTGTTGGGCAGAATTTTATTCGAATAATACACAGTGAAAATCAGCAGTATCTAAGGCTGTCGTTCTGAGCTTTAAACAGTTAATGAGATTAAATAATTGTTCGACTAATGTCGATTCATTCATAAAGAAGTATTATTTTATTATAAAAAATTGAAATTTCCACGTTTAAACAATTAAAAATTACGAAATACTTGTTTTTATCTTTTATTCGTTATTTAAAACTTTTTATCTAGATAATGAGTTTGCCCATCTCTGGTTGGAAGAGTATTTAACCCTTTCGGTGCTACGAGCGTATATACAGGTTCTATAAATTGGAAAATATGAGCGCTAAGAACGTGTATACACGTTTCATGAATACAGATTACTCTCGATTATTGTCCCGAACTCGGGTCCACGACGGGACAATAATCTTATAGGGGGGAATGTTTCAAATCCTCGTAAATTCGTTTTTTGCCCGAAGCCCGAGCCTCAGTAATAAAAGAGGAGGGGCAACAAAGTATGTGCTTGACAGGTTCCATGGCCTCCCCTCCTCTCCCTAGTGGAGGGGATAGGGCCTGGACAATAATCGTGTAGAACAAGTCAGACGATAATCGATAGGTGTCTGTAGTAGTAGTACCATAAACAGTAGAATATTTCGCGCACACGCGACCCATTCATGAAAAGTATTGCCGCACCGAAAGGATTAATGTTGTATTGGGTCGTTAGGAATGTTTGTTGGGTTCCTAGCATAGTGCCTTCGTTACCTTTTTACAGGGCAACGGAAACATCGTTTGATCCTGGGAATAGGTAGGTATGCACTGTGCTCCAGGCGAGGATTGAATGTATTTGCTGTATTGCAAGTTACACGTCGCTTTTTTTTTCGTTTTTTGTGAAAAATATCGACGAAACGGATGAACGAGCGCAAAGTCCATTTTTACTACGTTCTATCAAATTTCTAAAAGAATTACGGTTCTTTGACTGGAAAATTGTATAACATCCACCCAATTAATGAGTTTGCACCGTTCGTGAGTATTCTTCTAGATCGCTAAAATAGTATTTCTAAAAGAAGGTTGAAAATGAAATCTATCATCGAGTCGAGGATCAATTATTACAAAAGATATCCACGAAATTTTCGAGAAACAGACTTAACGAGTTCAGGAGAACCGTTTATCCTGAGCTAATAATATTATTTCCGATATCATCGAAGCCACGGTCGCAAAATATTTATATATTTCGAGCGGCCACTGTTCGCGATACACACAGTTAAAGACCGGAAGTGGCGGTCTACGCGATAGCATCGAGCTCGACGAAACGCCAGGAACGCTGCCATTTCGGGGTATTTATTTTCGAAAGGGTGGGAGGAAACGAAGATATATACGATCGTATACAGATAAAATCGTCGCTTTTAGAGGCTTTTTTTTTTATCGGTTATGAAATCGAAGCTGTCTGGAAAACAGAATTGCGCTCGAGTGGGTGCAACTCACACCGACACCTGTTTGGATTAAAAATCGGGTAACGGTGCGCTGTTCAGTTTCGGTTCAGGCGCTGCGCAATTGTTCCGATGTGAAACATTCAAGAATCACTTTGAATACCTCGTCTCTGATTCACGGTGTACTCTCGACGGTCAAAAGATTCTGCTGGCAAGATTTCGAAATGATCGGGGAATGTTAAAGGATTATTCTCGAGCGAGTTATCGATTGCACACTTTTTCTCCGGGGGCTTCGAACATAAATTCGAATCCCTCCCTAACCGTGGGGTGAGGGTGGGTAGGGGAGGTTGGTAAGGTCGAAAGATTGAACGACTCCTCGGTATCGATCCCTCACCTTCCCTCTAAAACTCCTTGCACCGTATGTCGAATGTGCATGTTGCAGCTGCAACGGTTAAAGCGATCGGCGGCCCCGGCGGCCGGTCTATTTCCTGGATAAGGCTGTACGAGAAAATTGAAATTTTACGACAACACCGTCGATTGTACGTGCCGTGCACTACCCCGTGTGACCATACTCGGACCCTGTTCCAACCTCGTCTGGATAGTACACGGCCATCTCTGTTCCACTACTCGGGCAAGGCTAGGTCCCGATTTCAATTATTTCAGCACACGCGGACCCTGTTTCGTATAGCTGATCATATACGGACCCTATTTCACTTGCTGGTATCGATAAAATTTGACTTCTGATTTGAAGTCGCCTCTGGTAAATTCTGTTAGGTCGTTTTTTTTTGAGCCGTAAAAAGTGTACTGTTCTTTTTGATTGACTTCGAAAAGGTGGAGGTATACAATTCGATGTGTATGTTTTTTTATGTATGTCCAGCGATTACTCTGCAATGAATGGACCAGTCCAGATGAAAGCGTTTGCATCCTGTAGAGAATATTTACACCGTGATCCCGTTTGAAAACAATTTCCGATTCTTTTGTTTATTGTAAATTATTGTTTTCATTCGTAAATCATGTCTTTCCAAATAGTCCAAAGTAGTTCCCTTTGATTTTTTTTATACGGTTACTGCCTAACTAATGATAATAAAAACCATCTTCGGTTAGCCTATTGGCACACTAATATTGCTCCCTATACGAAAAAGTATGAAATAAACAAATTTTTTTGATCAAGCAGATTGAGAATTAAATACGCATAGTAAGAGAAAAAAGTATTTGTACACTGACGATTCTGATTATCATATGACAATACTGGTTTTAGCACACTAGTATTTACTAACAAGGGAACTTTGTGTAGAGGACCTGAATAGAAGCATCAGGTAATTTTCGATTTTGCTGCTATTCGATTCTTCAGGGTGAAATCATCTCTTAAATGTTAATGTGTATTTTCCTATTTTCCTGTACATCTCGAAAATTGCAGTAGATATCAAAAACAGTTAGAATGAAAACTTAATAGCCTTTTATCCTCTATAAGAGCGTGTAATGAATTATATATTTGAAATCAAAAAATTCAGTTGTCTAGTTCAGTAATGAAATTATGAAAAACAGTTTGAAGTACAAAAGTAAAAAGTGTATAGCGTTCTTATTATGAAGTATAATTTCACAGGAAATTTCAGATATCATCTCTACGCATGATATACGTTTCGATTTATTTGATTAATGAACTGATTCGAACATTCCAGGCTAATTTTTTAGGGGATTTGACCTGAACTAAAGCATATTATCGATTTTAGATAATTCCAAGCTGCATATTCTAGTTTCTGTATTAACAGAACCAATGCAATTGCTATAATAACATTGAATCGAATAATTTCAAATACAAACGATTATAGAATGCCTATATATTAGCACTTTTTCGTTAAATTTAAGGTGAACAATCCGCGATACCGAAATTTAATAAATTCTTTGCTTAAATGGTAAATTAAACACATTGTCTTCGTAAATATAAGGGTGATCGGTAACATAATTGGTGGTACAACCGGAGAGGGGGCGATCGTGCATAAAAACATAAATAGAAAATATAGAAAAGAATTTTTTCTTTCGAAACTTTGTTTTCGAGATAATTGAATTTGAAAATTTTTTGGCTACGGGTCAACTGAATAGGACTTGGCGACCGCGTCTGTTTATTGCATTCCATTTCTACTTACTACCATAATGAATACACGCGTTTCAGATTAATTTTTAAAGTCGATTTTCTTGTGAGCAATGACCTATACGAAAAAAATTTTATTCTACATTTTCGACTTTTTTTTTATGAAGAATCACCCTCTTTTCGGTTGTACTAATTTTCACGTAGCACTATTAACACTTCAGCAAATATGAAAGCAGTAGCAACTACAGAGTACTACAATTATATTGTATTACAATATAATCAATATATAATATATACAATATAATTAATTCTACTAAAGTTTTAAGTATAATGTATCGTTAGTTACATGTACCCCTATAAAAAATGTAACAAATTTTCCATCCACGTATCTCCTATTATAAGGAAATTTTCAAAACATTATAAAGATTCTTCTGTATCTCGTTTGTATTCCCCCAGTCGTATTTTAACCATGTTCACGATCTACAAGATCACTTTAATATTCCCGTAACTATACTTGGAATATATTACGAGCTCAAGCCAATTCATCACATCTTTGAGAATATCTCCGGTCATACATTACAATTAACGGGAGCCTGAAGTCTCATTCTTTCATTAATTTGACGCAGAGAGGGTGGCGAGGATGACCCAATTACGTAATTAAGCTCTCGGCGACATCGACAGCAACCACTTTAAGGGGTTAGTCCACCCTGATCGCTTAAAAGTCATAGGTACGTACCTTTGTGAATTTCTTTTTTAGGATCACAAATAAAATAAACTGGAAATCATTTACAAAGGCGGCACTTATATGTATATATGTTCAAACATACAACAATATTTGTTTTCATACAAAATGGCGGTGCCGCTTCTCTAGAGCACCTTTTCGGCCGACTGTTTCCGCGGTGACGTCGATCACGATTGCTAAGTTTGAACTAAAACAAAAAGGAAGAATTTTTCATTTTCTCGAAGAAATTTTCTGGGTATGTACCTAAGATTTTTTCGATATCTTGAAAACTTTCTTTTTTACAGATGGTTTTGTATCAAACTTTTAGGCTCAAATCAATTTCTTTATTTCAAGTGTTAAAAAAAATGTTATCTACATCCCCAGAAAATTTCTTCGAGAAAATGTAAAATTCTTGTTTTAGTTCAAATTCAGTGATTGTGATCGACGCCACCAAGGAAACAGTCGGCCGATAAGGTGCTCTACAGAAGTGGCACCAGCACCGCCATTTTGTACGAACAGAAATATTTTCGTATAATTCAACATATACAGGGTGTCCGATTGAAATTGACCCACTTTCATATTTCTGAAACAATTGACGATATTAAAAAATATTTCAGACCAAAGTTAAATGGCATCAAGGGGTACACTTTCTGATGTGAGTAACTTTTTTCTGTGTGGACGCGTAGGGGTCGTATGAAGGTCAACTTAATTTTTTTAAACGGAATCGCATATTTTTTAATGCACTACTTGATGCTACTCGTTATTCCCTACATAAAGTACTAAATCACTTATGGCGAATTAGTGCATAAAAAAATATACGATTCCATTTTAAGAAACAATGTTGATATAACTCCCAGGCGTCCATACAGAAAAAAAGTTACACCAAAAACTGTGCCCCCTGGTACTGTCTGAATTATTTCTGTCTGAGATATTTAACTGGGTCGATTTAAATGGGACATCCTCTATACATATTACAAGCTTTGCAACCGATTTCCAGTTGACTTCATCGTATTCCCAGAAAAAATTCACAAAGATACCTATGATTTTCAAGCGGTCAGGGTGGATTAACCCCGTTAGATCGAACCTTCCGTGTCTCATCAATTATCGTCGTCTGTCAAAAACATCGTGGAACAATTGTGTAAATTCTTCGAATTTTCGATTCTCGTTCGATCCAGGTGACTGGTCATTCGTGTTGATCAACGGAATATTCGTTCTCGTAGGGTTCATATGTACTCGTGGACACTCTCGACACGCGGCGGCAAGATGATAACGAAAAGTTGGGTGGTGTCAGCGATAATAAAGACACTGTTGGAACGTTGGTTTGAGGACGGTTAAGCCGGGGGATCTTTGGTAAAGCGATACCAGAAGTGGCTTTCGTTTCTCATTTCTCAGCCTCGAGTGTATCTCTATAGTCGCGTGCACCGTGAAAGTCTCACGGCACCGGGCGACGCTCGGTTCAAGAACGATCTTAAGCTCGAACGTTGAGTAAAGGTTTGTCTTCGTTTAATGAGCAAAGCGCACCTACAGTCCGCGGGAGAACGTGAAAATAGTTAACACGTCCTTTCATTCGATTCACCGCGGCCGTGATTTCGCGGCCCGCGCCATTTCAGAGAGGTTTTCCTCCTGGGAAGATTCTGCAGGACGTTTCGGAACTATAAGCGGACATTTTAGCGATTCATACGATATGTAAAATATTATAGAATTACAAAGGTTTGAATTTATGGGAGAGTAAGAGACAGAATTAACATACGAGCCCTTGAAAGACGTTACTGGTGTAAGTTGGTAAATGAGTCGCTTTTGTTTACCAAAATGTGACAAATGATGATGGACCATGTTTGTTAAAACGTCCGAAAGTCGAATATTTTAGGAATAACGGATATTGTACTCAATGGTTCGTGTAGTGGGTGATAGTTTCTAGCATATGTAATTAGGACAAGACGATATCTTTATTACATATAGCTGCAGAAGAAAGAAAGTTAATTTTTAGGCTCTGGTCTATTTGTTGCTAACTACTACGGGTGTTATAAACTGTTCTGTAAAAATTATTTTCAACGTGAAAATTGTTTTATTACACAAATAATGTTATGTATATTATTACCTATAATTACTAACTAGTTCAAGGGTAGGTACTGGTGAAATCACGTTTAGCAGTTTGCTGGGCGAAAGATCTTCGTTTGCAACTTGGCTAGATGAGAAATCTCTTTGTAAAGGCTAAGAAGATTGATTATAATTGTATTTAGTTAAAATTGAAATAATGTCGATTACACTAAGACAGTCATTACATAAATCACCCTCCTGAATTGATACGCTTATATGAGTATATCCGGACATATCTACTGATTATCCTGAATATAATCATTATGTGTACGATGACATCATAATTGAGTATGATTATTATACAGAGCATATGTCTGGATAATTATACGTATTCATATCGATCAATATCAACTCATACTGAAATCATATATACTCAGCACTACCTATCGAATTATTAATGAAGCCGGACATACACCATTTATACACAAGATAGAATCAAGGTAGGACTATGTTTCTATGATGTTGACAAAAATTCATCAGAAATTGCCTTACACCAATTAATGGTTTCAAGGGTATCTGAAGGTACGAAGATAAAGAATTTCAAGAAACTGATCGCAGCTGTTTGATAAGTAAACAGTACTTACTAAACCGGTAAATATTAGCGAGAAAGTGCACGTTTGTAGACATTTAATATAGCAATTATACTTGTAGACATTTACTCTAGCAATTAGACGTACGGGATAAATGTTTAAAGTATATTTTCAAGTAATTGTTTGAAGAAGGTGAAGACGTGGTTATCTGTACTAAAAGTATGTGTAATCAATATTTGGAATCAATGGAGTGATTGAATGTGATAATATTGCTCCATAAAGTTTCATCGTGCTCGTTTGATCTTCACAACCGAACTTTTAAACGAAACTGTTATTGAAAATGTGTAACAAACAGCGAAATCATCGACATTAGTGACATTGCTGAAAATATTTCTAATTCGATAAATTGTGAAAATTTGTATAAAATAAGGTTTAGGCAAGGAAAACTCGTATTCTATTTTTTCTTAATAGAAGACGTCGAAATAGTATTTGGATAATGTCTAAGACGTGCCTGTGTTACAATAAACTGATTTTCGAAAATTCGGAGTCGGTCTACTTGTTAATTGAAATGACCAATGGAAACGACAGAACCTACGGAAAACGAGATTGTCCCTGTCAAAGTTAACAGAACTGCCACCGGCTTTAATTTTGTTGTTTAAAACAATAGCTCAGGGTGCAAGTGACCACCGTAGTTGCTCTTACGGATAAATTAATATCACCAGACGTAGCCGAGGCAGAACATGTGTTTCAGTTCGCAGGATGCTTCGCAACGATGTTTGCAACAAACTGAATGCACGTGTGTATATGTGTGGGCGTTATAATTGTATTTTACGTGTGCACCGTATTCTGCAGATGAACACCGCCGTCGTCTCTGATTTGTTGGAGCGCGACAAGACTGTAATTGTCGGTGTGTTCCTTGATATTCCGTAAATCAGGTGTTTGGCTTGAGGCTGTTGCCAGCTACTTAACTCTTAGGAATTCGTTGAGTTCATGACGGAGAGGTATCTGCTCATCAATTAAATCCCTCGGTGCACATTAATCACTTATTCCGCGAGCACAGAAGAGTAAGAACTCGAGTAATTCGATTTCAGCGTTCAAGTTCCGCAGATGTCTTTACGTAATGAACAGTGATGCATAGTCTGTGGAAGTTTGTATATTTTTAACGTATATGAAAATGTACGGTTAGTGACTTCTAATTACCTTTATATTTTATGTTTGAACTAATGTACTAATAAGTCTAATACCGAAACGCGGTCTTTAACCTCGTACCTGTGAATGACGAGTATACTCGTCATTAAGAAATGGCAGTTTTTCATGTAATGACGAGTATACTCGTCATAAAGAAATGGTAGTTTTTCATTTAATGACGAGTATACATGTCATGCAGAAATGGAAATTTTACATGTAATGACGAGTATACTCGTCATGCGAGACAAGTAATTACGATTTGTTATTTGTATTAAAATTTTTATGAAAACTAAAATATATTTGCAACTGTTAGACATTTTAGAATATTTTGCGACTACTTGACTTTTTACATCATTTTTGTAAATAATTTTTTTTTAATAAGAAACTTATGAATGTTTATGTTTGTAAATAATAGAAATAAATTTAAACAATACAATTATTGATTTTTTAAAAAGAAACAAGAGCTATTTCCTTATAATTTAATTCAATTTTAGAGCAGCTATAGATACTCTGTGTTTGACTAAAACACTCGTCGTCGCGTCGTTCTAGCGACACAACGTAGATACACACTTTTAAAAAGCAGTACCAGAGGTACGAGGTTAATATCTGCCAGCGAGAGTAACGAAGACTACAGTAGAGTGGATACGCTGAGTTTCGAGGTCTACGCGTTTCAAATATCTACAAACTGGGTCAGCCGTGATGTGAAAAATGTCCCCGCGGTCACCGAGAAAAATTTACAATGCAAGATATACAAATACATGCAGTCATCAATTCAATTTTTTAAAATTTAATCTTAGTCCACTTTTGACAAACTTTTACATCCTACGTGAAGCTAAAAGAATTGCCTAGGATATGTATTAGGTTGAGTAAGAAATCATTTTCGCTTTTCTTTTTCGAATTTATGTCGATTAGAGGCATTCTGACAATTAATACCAATAAATGCAACGTCCCTCGTCGCCTTTAAACTTAATTATTGATCAGTTTGACTGGATCCTATGATTATTACTATTTAATTGTAATTTAGTAATTGTTTCTGTGACTTGACCTAATATATGTATAAATAAATACCAAGCTGTAACGGAAAATACGATTTCCATACTGAGAAAGACATGTAAATACCACACTTTAAAAGAAAATACTGTTTTAGGTGTACAGCGTACATAAAGAAAATAAATAGCGTATTTACAAAGTATACATCCGCGTAGTGTCCAAATATGTATAGATAAAACTAGATAATACGCTCTGGTTGATAAAACGCCCCATTATTGTTTTACACAGGTGAGCCAGGATACACAAAATATACAAAAAATATGACTGTTAATAAAACAATAGTGAGGTATTTTTACTGAAAATTCCGACATGGGTTGGAAGTGACACGGCGTCTGCATTGCTTTTTACGGCTGTTTGAAGGTCAATTGTGGTCAATAGGTAACGAGTCGTTTTAGATAGAACTTCTTATTGACTCACCCTGTATATTTTTGGAGTAACAAAAACCTTTTTAAAAATCATTTCCATTCCTTTTGGGACACACTTCGTAATTTCCACGACAACGCCTCCCCCTCCCCGCCCCGGCGTTCCGAATGTTTCTCGTTCTATCAAACATCTCGCGCGCGGAGCGGAACGGAACTGGGTCACGGGGCGCACGGTCCAGTTATCATGGCCGGGGAAACTGATTAACATAAACCGCCATGAACACCCTTTGCACTATTTAGTGTATCGCGAGGTTGCTCGTGCGCGTGAATAAATAATTTCGTACTGGCGGGTTGCTCACCCCCTCCCACCCTATTCCTCCCCCTCAACGTTGTTATATTTTTCGTTCTATTTTCTTTTACTTTTTTTCGCTTGCTTGCCGTGGAAATTCCGTTGCGCATTGTCGCGGTAGCAGCGTCTGGCCAAGGCAGGTCGAAGGGAATAACCGTAGCAGGAAGTAGAGTGGGGATTAGGAGGAGGTGAATACTTCATTACGAAGCCTGCATGGAGGCTCGCGGAATGATAATACTTTAACAGGGGCCGAGGTATGCCTCTGTGGCCGTCGTCCCACGGACCATCAACCCCTCTCCCTTCCAACCACCATACATCTCGTCCCCTAAGGTTTCCAGCCGCTTTGATGAAAACGGATTATTCTTAACTAGAGAAGAGAATATTTCTCTGGCCTCCGTACTGCTTTTTTTCTTGTTCTCTTCGTTCGTTGTCTGCTTCCCGCTGACGACGACCCGACGATAATTGTAGCGAGGATTTATTGTTCCAGCCTTTTTTATCTCCACGGGGAAACACACAGACACACGTGTACACAAACGAGGTCCTTCTTTCTCTTCTAATTACACGGGTTACTTGACGTACCCTCGATTATTCAGCGGGTGCATTGCGTAACCACGTGAAAGTCCGTTGGAAATACCTCCATACACCCCCACCACCACCATCCCCCTTGGGGTAAAAAGCACACATGTCCCTCTCGGTGCGATTAACCCGTTTCTTTATCAGCCCTCGTCGAATGTATTAGGGCTGGTTCCTGTGGTTTCGGTATCGGGATTGAAACTAACGTCGAATTAGTCGCGACAACGTCCCCAAGAGGGGGACTAGGGTGTATTCTCTCCACGAACCCCGTCGTCGTCTCAGTTTCTCGATACTCGACGGCCGAGAATAAAACGAAGAAACGAGTGGACAAGAGACAGCACTCCGCTCTACGTAGGTGAATTGGTCCACGGGATGGAATCGACTTCGATAGAGATCCTTCGCAATAACTGGTCCAATCTATCCCCTATCCCCATCCCTCCTCCTTCGACAACCCTTCCCGGGGCTGTGTTCCTCTTGTCTCTTTGCTATGTCCCTGCTACCAGGAGTCGCTGCTTCTTCTGATAGCCTCCACGGGTCGGACAGTCGATTGACCGGCACCGTGTGGCATCTTGTATCGAAAGCACGTATCGTTCTTGTCACGATTTATCATTGCGATAGCTGTGCACCAGTAGATGTTGTTGCTGGCGGTGCCGTTCGATAAAGATCACGTACAAGCTTCCACAGGAAGATCTATGAGTGAAGTCCCGCTGAGAATTGCCGCGTAAGTGAGAATCCACCAATCGGGTACCGTTGTTTCTTGGTTCGACGACGTCCTTCACCCCTTCCCTTCTCATTCATTCACCGAAAGTAAAAACTTGTTGTCGTGTGTGAGCATAAATGGGTTACCATTTTTCATTCGTACCGTTTTTTCGCGGGAATCCACTCGCGTTGGTGTCTGACTGGCGGATATTTAACACATTGACTGCTACAGTGGAAAAGGTCGTATGTAGTCAGACACACTTTATTTCGCTTTTTAAGTCATAAATCGTTGATAATATATGCGTTTAGTTAATAGAGGCTGTTGGTTCTGTTTTAAAAAGTTGTTCAGAATTACGTCCTTGACAACATACTTCAAGGTCATTGAAATCGGAGGTGGCTCCCTTATTTTGAATAATTACAAAGTTTTTTGTTTATCACAGTATTTGCTCCTTTCAATCAAACAGCATTGTCCCCTTACATTTTTTCGTTTCTTCAAAAACAAGTGAGATCTTGAAGGTGCTGTACTATGGTGTGTACACTATTCTGCATAAAAGCCTTTAAAATCTCACAATACTACTGTTGTGGCATACCTCCCTTTTACACTGTAAAAGTCTTATTTCTCAGAATTACTGCATGTCTATTTGTTTTGTATATATATATATGAAATTTTTTTTTCCTCGACCGATTATTCGAAAAACCGCTCATCCAAACGAATTTGCCTCTATCGGTTTGGATAATCGGCGTTCTACGTTCATACACATTCCCGGACGATATTTGAACTTTCAAGCACTAAACGAATGAATGTTAAACAAGTTGTAAGCTGAAAGATAATCGCTCAATTTCCCAACGGTATCTATGCGTCTCCACATCGTATCATCTATTTCGATATGAATTCGCTCCATGAACGACGTCAGATACCTCGTTTCAAACCACCACGAGAGGTATTATCCGGGCAACCATAGAAAAGCTGAAAATTCAAGTATCTAGCTTACGCAATTCCTCGAAACTCGGCACACGAAATTGTTTAATCAAGTTTAACGAGGTTTCCAATTTCGTTCGGTAGCTGATGGCAGCCGTTCACAGAATAAACAAATATTTGCAATAATTCCTCGTCTTTCGTAGATCGATCCCGTAAAAATCTATATTCGCGTAAACATTCTGCCTGTCTGCTCGTAACACCATCGGAATTGGATTTCATTGTTGTCACCTTAGCGACACACACACACACAAACACACATACATACATACCCGTTCCTCCTGAACGGACCACGGAACTCCTGACAGAGGGTGAGATATGAGGGTAGAATACGGTGAGGGTTTTAAGGCCGGATTAAAGGATTGCACACCATGGCGCATGGTGGGTGCTAGGCGACGCCGAATCGATGACGTCTGCGAGGAGAGAGAGATGAATGGGCCTGGAGGCCAGGTGAACGGTATATCTCAGGAGCTGTCTCGCCGACTACTTATTTCAAACTCGGAAGATCAGCTCCCGCTACCTCCAATCGTTTTTCGAATCACTTTCAGACATGGAGGACACGACGTGGAATCATAGATTCGTCTGCACGGTTTCGTCTTTCCCGTACGACTGGAAACTGACCCGTCTAATCATCAAATATTCGTCAAACGGCTACAGTTACCCTTTGAGAAACTTTGATTCACACTCGCCCAGGTTGGCTGGGCTTCGGTGTAAACTATATTTCCATGGAGGGGCACGCTGAGATGGCGTTTGCTCGAGGTACAACCGTCAGCGAGAGAGATGTCGTACCGAAGGAAAACATGTTTTAACGAAAAGTGGTTCGGAAATGGAAATAGCTTCTTCCAAGAATACGTGACTCCATCTGTTTTTTTTTTCTGAGATCAATTGGACTAATTATCGAAACTTTGAAATGTTTCTATAAACTGGATGACAATTTTTCTAGATTTTTTTAGTCTTATCAAAGTGAAGTGGGACACTTTCACAGGCTACATGCCAAACTCAGACAAAATTCGTGTTCGTGCCTTCGTTTCCAAGTTATTAATTGTTAAAAATACTAGCAAAATATGCGCGAAATACGTCTAATGTACTAGATTATACTATGTATTTATTTATAACTAGAGAGCGAATGCTCATGCAAATTTACAATTTTGGGGAATAATATAGAAAAAACAAAATTGCACAGAAATTTCTTTTTGATACTATGTGTTTTAAGATGTTAATAATAATGCATAAATATAATTAAGTTCTACTGGAATGTTTATTTTACTACCTTTTGCAAGTCAAGAAACGCTATAAATGCATCAATATCCGTTGTCTACTTATAACAGTCGATTCCCAGGTGATACATGGTATCGATCATCGGTGGCCTAGCTAAATTTAAAGTGAAATACAATCAGATGTATTATACGAACTCGTGAAACAATTGAAGAACGCGCATCTCAAGTAGAGTAATTATTATAGTATTTTCGTGCGTATTTTCATCAATTAATATCTCGGAAATGAAGTCTCGAACGAAATTTCATCATTTTTGATTTTTGTCGTAGTTTTGCATGTAGAATTCATCCTGTGAAAGTTTTTTTTTCAAATTATCACCATCAATAGGTATATAACTTCAGAAGGAAACTACTCTCAATAATTTCCGATAAAAAGTGTGAATATCGTACGAATAATTTTTGTTTCAACTTTTGTGACAAACAGTGTATGGTGGATGCACCAGTAAATGAACACGTACCAATGAATGAATATATAAAAACGAGTAAATTAAATGATTAAATATTGATTATTTTCAATTCCTTGTTTCATATTCAAACAATTGTCGCGCCATTGGTTAGAAATGTTCATTTACGTAATATTGTTCACTCACTGACGAAATCTAGATTTTTTCTGTTTAATTTAATTAATTACACTTTTTCAATTTTTCAAATTGAAATCTATACGTTATAAAAAGGTATATATATTAAATAATCTAATTTTCATGGTCCAAATATTTATTAATATCATTATTATTTAAAATTCGACTGTAATTAGTTACAAAGTCTTTTAATGGTTTATTCATTGGTGCGTTTACTCTACCACGATTATGCGGAACCATTTTCTGTTATCCTGTTTTAAGTAGGAACTGAAAACATACTGGGGCGACCCTAAGTTGGGACACGTGTTGTTTTGTTCGAAATTGTCCCCTCCTCAATAAGAATGTAAGTTGAACAATGAACAATTCATCCGCGTCAGACCGGTCTGATGATTCGGAGTCCACGCAACCCTTTTGAACGAAGAAACGAAGGGAGATGCCGCGCAAGTAGGCTCATCGTAAATATACTTTTTTTCTTCCGGGCCTACCACTTTCCATTTCACTTCTTTTCCACGGGTGTTGATTACTTCCGACAGGGTTAAGCAAAAGCTTCGAGCCGGAGCTTCTTTCGTCGAGGACAAGTGAAAGAGGAGAAAGGGCGGCGGACTGTAATGCCTCTGGCACCCTATTGTATCAACTTTCAAGTTCAGACCATGGAAAACCTCGGCCGCCGCTGTCGTTTTTTTTTTCGCCTATCACTCCCCGGCTTTGTGACGTTAATCGGAGAGCGCGGTTCGAGCACTCGGAAAAAAAAAGCTCCGGTCGGCTCGAATAACCGAACCGTTGCGTACGCCGCCGAAATGTGAGGTGATTCTATGTAGTAAAATTTACGGGTGCTTTGAAACTAACAAAAAACTACCTATAAACATTTGTTTTGAAATCATTTGTTTCTGTGATACTGTCATTTTTGTTTAAAGAGTTTACCGTAAAATATTCAAGATGGCCTCTGCCGAGTTTGGTGCTATCGAATGTTTTTTCGATAATTTCTTGGAATATTAATATAATACGAATTTTTAATGAATTAATGTAATAATAATGCTACTTT
The DNA here is from genome assembly GCF_001272555.1 of Dufourea novaeangliae. Lineage (NCBI taxonomy): Eukaryota > Metazoa > Arthropoda > Insecta > Hymenoptera > Halictidae > Dufourea > Dufourea novaeangliae. The sequence continues at coordinate 128,847 of NW_015373964.1, forward strand.
ATACATTGTTATTACTGTGTGCTTTTTAGCAGTTCAATGTTCAGGGTTTTATTCCTAACGAGACATCGAACTTATCAATGCGACTAGAAAAATTTGTGAAGATCGGGTGAAATATAGAAGGGCTAATTTTAAGTATGAATTGTTTCTATGAAACAGTGCTACTTTCGAATGTATTAACGATTTCATTAGAATGAACTAACTTTTCAGAATAACAAATCCTGAGAGAAAACCATTAGTGCATGTTTAGTCTGAATTATATATTATTATCTCTTCCTCTTAATATAAAAATGATCTATTTGTATTTTAACCCTTTACACTCGAGAGACGACTCTCAGTCCCCACATAATTTAATATATTATTTTTTTATATGTTTATTTCAAAGGATTTCCTCGAGTTTCTAATTCCTTATTGACGAAACAAACTTCGAATTGCTACTTTCCCGTATCTGAACCAGCTTCGAGTTGCAAATAGTTAATAACAGACAAAAATTTTGCAGTGTATGTTATTAATAAAAGAAAAAATAATATGACCTTCTACACTGCGAGGCATAAGTATAAAACCACCTTAAAATTTTCAATTCATATTAATCGTGGTTAAAATAAAAACGAACCAAGTATGTAATGTCTAAAATCGTGTCGAGTACTAACATTTCTCCAGAAAAGGATAAATTATATTCCTCAAAAAACAAGTAGTTCATTTTTATTTAAACCACAATACACAAGGATTACAAATTTTAGGGCGGTTGTATAGTTTCGCCACGCAGTGTATAATATTATTAACTTGATCAAGTGGTTGGCACCTTTCAATTAAGCTTCTTCTCCAGAATTTTTTTTGGCACTCTCAACGTTAATGCGCTAACACACTCGCTTTTTACATATTCCTGCGGAGGAAGTTTCCGGGGACCCGTGAGCGGCAAGAAAATGGCGGCCTCGAGCGCCCCTTAACTCGGAAATATGACGTTTTTCAATGTAACGTCCCATCATTCACGCAGGCCCGGGGTCCGAATCCTTTCTCTTGGGCGTGGGCTCTCCTGTTCCTTCACGATGACGAACGACACGGCCCATAAGAAACCAATTTTAGGATCAGCTGCGCCCGGAACGAATGATTACCGGATCCGGCTACGATTCGCTTAAGAAAGATTGCGGAAAAAGTGAATGGGGAGGTGCCGCCGCCACCGACGCCGCGATCTATCGGTGTTCCATTATTCTCGACAGGGGAGGTGGTATCCTGACCACCTAGACATCTGTCTTTTTCTCTTCGTATCCGATTACCACGTTTCTTCTGAGATACGTGATCATGGAACAGGGTCCCCTGGTGTCGCGTTGATTACGAAAACGGAGCAATTGCGTATGAAAACTGGTGACCCAGGCCTGTCAACGTTAATTGACGTCACTATCCATCTTAACGAAAGTACTGTGGTCTGACTAACAGAATGAGTTAGTAAAAATAACGAAACTATTTCCTTATGAAGCTCAGCTGGTAATTGTTTCTGTTCCACCTAAATGGTCATCACTAGACTGCGGAAGTTTATGCAAACTCACAATTTTACGTAGGAATATTGAAAAATAAAAGTTGGACGTAATCTTAAATTCTGTACTAGAGGCATCACTACATTTGTAATAATTAGAGTGCGGAATGTTATGCAAAATGACATTTTAGAAAGTTGTTCATAAAAATGAAAACAAATGTAGGAATTTCTTTCTTCCGTTAAGTATCTTACTGGTGTAAGAGGAAATAGAAACCTCGTTGTATCCGACGAAAGTTTTGTCCTTCCATGTATTTCACAGAGTCCTATAGGCTATAAATGCGTAACATCCGCAGTCTAGTAATAACACATAAATGATATTGAAGTTTCTTATAATTCTTGTGTTATTGTATTTTCTAAGTTAAAGAATGCTATAAATGCATAAACATCCGCAGTCTAGTTATCACCTCTCGTTGTTTATAGTTACTGACTCGACTCGTTGGATGAAGTCTAGTGTGAAAGTGAATAATATTAGTACACTATTAATCCTTATGTAAATTTACGTTATTATTAGAAATTTCCGTACATTGGTACGACTTTTTTCAAGGTAGTGTTCACCTGCCGGTGTCAGAAACTTTAACCCTCGGAGGGCGGTGGTGATTTTGACGAAAGTTTTCACGAATTTCATTCAACTCAACAGCTTTCGATAATTAATTTAAGTTAGTAGTTGTTTATATTAATTAGAATGAAAAGAAAGTGAATACGCAAAGTAGTTTGTTCAAGAATACATTTTAAAAGAATAATGCGTGAGAGTCCACATGGACACACCCTTCGCTGTTTGCAGTACTATTAAAACCGTATGTCTTCCTAAGCATTAACGATGATTCTGTACGTTAAAATAGAACAAAAATGAAGAATTACAAAATTCTGTTGGAGGTTTCGTTTTCAGGTTATTAACAGTTAAAAATTCGGGTGAGAAACACCTGATATTAGGCAATCTGCGTACAGGCGGTACACGTGGGGCACGGTAGTGCCGACACGTACACTGCCGTCGCTTAAAAAAAAATTCACTTTTACCTAGTAACCAACAAAGTGACGTGCAACATGTGCACTCGAGTCTGGACTATATTTTCGCGACACTTCATAAAGAAAACACACACGTATCGTTGCACGATACTAAACCTTGTTACTCGTTCACATCCACAAGGAAGACCGCAGCACACACAGAACACTAAATAAATGATTTTAGATGAAACTAAAACTCACTATAATAAGTTAAATTAATACTAGAAATAACACAATGCTCGATTTCGATGGCTATGTCGCATCGACTAGATGTGGTTGCGTTGACGACTGCCACCGAACTAAAGAAACGTTACTAGAATCCCATACAAACGACAGAAAAGTAATTAAAATGTGTAAACAGTGAGTAGACATGTGTAGTACCACCTGCTATTCAATGGCGTCGTCAACGGTCGCGACTGACCTGCAGATGTTGGGTTTGTACCAAGGGAAAGGTAAATATCACATGTTTGGTTGACAAGTAAAGACGTATTGTTTTTCTTGTTTTCAGCGTCTGTGACCCCAGTTTTTACCTGTTAACGTGAAAATGAAGCCTCTAACATAATTTCGTCATTCTTAATTTTAATTTTATTTCGATATACAGAATCACCATCTAAAGTTTTTGAAATCAGTGGCCGGCCATCCGGTATAGTTTGGGACATATTTGTAGTATCAGTAAAGATTTGTAGTAATCGTTCAGAGCATGATTTCTTTTGAAGAAATCAGTGAAAAATGTTAAAATAAATGTTTCTCGTACCAGGCTTTCCTTTCAAAAACATCGAATTTCAATGTTATTTCACTTTATGACTCGGCTGATGTGTTACTTACTGTTTCTACTTCTTGTGCGTATTAACCCTTTCCACTCGAGCGGCGCGGATACGGCGCCCGGCTTATTTGAAGTGCGAACTTGAGCGTAAGCTTTTCTTTTGGGGCATGGAAATTTGCCTCATAAATTCATACATTCTGTATAAACTAGAAATGACCAAAAAAGGGGAAAAGCCACTCAACCATTTGCGATTTTGAATAACACTTGTCGAGCAATTGAGAGGATCATATCGCCAGCATCGTGAGCAAGCGTCTACGTCGCGTTCCGATGAAATTCGATTAAATGGGAAGCTTCACGTTGTACTAAAAGGGCCAAAAAGGGACTGCAAGGTTTGCTCTGACCGTAATACGCCTGGAGGTAGGCGGGAAGTAACGTATTACTGTGATACGTGTCCTGATAAACCTAGAATGCGTCTTGGGTATTGTTTTACTAGATATCACACAAAAACTAATTACAGGGTGTAGCATTTATTAAATTTTATTGTTTTCGATATAAAAATAAATAAATTGGTGAAATTTTATTATTGGTATACGTTTGTTTGTTTATAACTGATTTTAAAGTACTTGTAAAATGTTTCCCTAATTTGGCCGAAATCGCCTCGAGTTGCTGGTTCGCGCAAGCAAAAAAGGCCTTGAGTGCAAAGGGTTAATAGTGGCTGCGTGTATGAACACAGAGAAATGTTAACAATCGCATACAAGTCTCTTTGTTGAAAATTGTGTTGAAATTTTTGTTATATTTTCGACCTATTTTACTTTCTCCAGTTTTCTTTGCATACATTATATATTTATAAAATAATATGCGACGAATATTAGAATTATTGAATCACGGTACAGAAATCTATCGTATACTTTTCAAATTTCTTATAAACCATATTGTTTATAAACACATAAGCTACGAAAATGTCGTCAGAAGAGCTTCTGTTTTGTAAATGCAACATATAGAAACCATTACAATTACACTAGCAGATAAAAAAGTGATCATTTTTTTATATTTCTTAGTTCTATTATTTCTTAACATCAACTTAAAACTTTAATATACCAGGCTTTAAGCAGCTTTAAATTTTCTATTAGAATATATATTAACCACACACTAAAGTTTTAAGTTCACGTTAAAAAATAATAAAAATAAAACAAATTGAAAAGCGGTAACTTTTTTTGTCCACTATTGCATATGTAAGAAATTTAAAAGAAAACTTCAAAGTTCTTTAACATATTAAAAAAGAAAATATACTTTAATTGTTTCCCTCTAATAGAAAGTGTCTATTCATAAATTTTGTCGAACACTCGCAAGTAACTTAATTTTCAACAATACCTTCCCTGCCCCCTTCTCTCAAAATTATCAACGCAACAACGGGGAAGCAATCAATACAAGATACTACCGGTAACCGCTAAGTTTTCATATCCCCATTGTTCAAAGGTTAACATCGATTTGCAAGCGCGCGAGCTAACACGGCCTCGCCACCCTTTTCGCTCAAATACACTGTCCCGTTAATTGAACGTACATCGATCAACCCATTTCAAACAACGCGACTGCCTGTATGTACATATTTTGCCGGTACTAAAACAAAGTGATTTTATAATAATGCTTGGGCGTATATACCAGTTTGATGAACGTAATTAAATCAGCGTTCATTTCAATATTGGCAGAAGATTTCGGAAACGTCTGCTCATTTTGCAAATACTACCATTCCCCTGATTGTGTTCCTATATATCTTAATTTCCCAACCTTTTCTGGGCTCATCTCCACAATGGGATCAACCGTGTGAAAACTGCGATATGGACCTTGGACATTAAGGAACAAGGAATCACAAAAAAAAACATTTTTTTAATTGTATACATCTTCTGAGTGACCTTCAGAAAGTTTCAGTTACCAAATGTTGTTTATTAAAAAGTTATTAAGAAAACAATGATACCTTTTTCTTGAACTGTCTCTAACCAACTCTGAAGCATTATACTGATTGGAGTTGGTTAGAGATAGTTCAAGAAAAAAGAGTACCTTTTTTTTATAATAGTTCCCACAAAACAATAGACGAGGTTCTATTTGAAGTGGTGTACCTGAAACTGATTCTACTTGAAAAAGGATGACTTGAATTCGGCGGGAAGGCCAAACTTTTAAATAATTATCTACCTAAACTTTTTTTGATAATAACTTTTTTACAAACGGCGATTCTTAACTAAAATCTTCACAACACTATTCAAGGCGACGACCTTGGCAACATATTAAAAAATCGTAGAAATCGGAAGTGGTTCCCTTATTGTAAATATTTACCGAAGTTAGATTGAAAATAAGGAAAATAAAATAAGTAGAACGTTCACACCCCAGATTTTTTCAACGCCCACGTTTGCAACCTATGCTATAAATGTTTGAAGTTACGGAAAATTTTGCTCCAGCAACGGTTTCACTTGTGGCACGAACGCAGAGCAAAACATTGCGCGCTTTCACCGTCGTGACAGAGAAAATGAAGCCAGAGCAGAAGAAACGTTCTCGCGATACCGTTTCATCGAGGCTGTGTATGCAGGGAGTGACTGACTATTGATTCGCGTGTAATGGAACGCGAGCGTTTGCATTTCACGTGGCTGTCGACACATCGAGGGTCGTTAGAAGATAAGTGTCCCGTTCCGTCTAGATCGATTAAACGATGATGTACATTCCTTGGCGCGAATGGTGCACAATTAGCCAGCTATTGTACCTGTTACGCCTCGAATTATCTTCATCGTGTGTGTACTCGTTCTCTCAGTAAGTGGGAATAATGACATTTTCTTTGTTCGTGTAATAATATATTGCTCAAACAGAGCCGAGGATAATCTTATTCAAATGATATATGTATAGTACAAAGTAGCAGTATCTAAGAACTTCATCGTTACGTTTGAACAATTAACCCTTTCGTCATCACTGTTGTTATATGTCTGCGTACCCAAAATACGAAATAAAATGTGGGGTGTTCATTCTAAATGGTATTCACGATTTTTCAGCCGTTTGCGACGGTGCAATGGAAAAAAGTTGGTGACCAAAATGTAGCTGTTCTAAGTGGACAATGCGTTAGGATAATAAATGTTTCGAAGATACATTTTTTCGTAGTTAACCCAAGGTCACCTTGAACTTTTTTAACTCTTTTATTCCCACTGTTGCCATATGACTGTGTACTCTAAATTACGAAATAAAATGTTAGTATTATGTATTCTCATACCCGTCAGTAAAATAACAGTTTCTTCTAGTCTTGTATATGTAGATTGCATTAGACGATTTCAGAATGTTAAAATATTTTTGCGAATCATTTATAAGTCATGTAATATACACAAAAATACAACAAAATGTTTTTTTGGTAAATTTTAAATAATTTGGGAATGAAAGGGTTAATGAGATGCAATAATTAATTGTTCGCCAAGTGTCTAATCATTCAAGAAGAAGTATTATTAGATTATAAACATTGGAATTTCCACGTTTAATCACTTAAAAATGACGAAGTTCTTTTTACCTTTTATTAGTTATTCAAAACTCTTTACGTAGATAACACATTTGCCTATCTCTGTCACAACAAAATTAGGGGATCACTGATATAGGTGGTCCAGTTGCACCCATCTAGCGAAAGAAACAAAACAATTGCCTTAGGTTTGTTAAATTGATACCTTCTCCGTACAATATTAACACTATTAACACCTACTTATATTTGTATGAAAAACTTTCCGGAGTTTATACGTCGTATTGACGAGCAGAGTAATTGCAATACACGATCCTCTAATTGTTTTCAGCAGTGTATTTCTTTAACTTTGATGATATATTTCGGCGATCTTGATAATATTATCTCTTGACAACAATACTAAATTTTGACACATACAGATTGAAGATGACTGTTTCACGATGTATATCTTTACACTGGTAACACTTGTTCTCTCATTGGAATTTGAGGCTCAGATTCGCTTTCCAGTCTGGTTTCAAGTAAGGTTCTCACAGGGGTAGAATTCGCTACACCTAATTTCGTAGTACGAGGGGTTGGTGGCAAGTAGGCTAATAGCACCAGGAGCCCCTTATTCTTCACACGAGTTATCTACAGGACATTATGGTCGTCGGGCTCCTACGTTTTTCACAGGACGCTTATTTACCAACTGGCCTCTTACTATAGATTTCCCTTTGGAGGGCTGGGACAAAATGATTTACCAGGACCGACAGTCCCATAAGTCTAACCAGTAATAACAATAATAATAATAATACAGAAACCTTACAAGTACAAAATACACGTTGTAAAGTAAATAAATTCCTGCAACTGTATACAGTGTCATCGTTTAAATTTTCCAACATTACAAGCCACCGAAGAAAGATGTTTCCATTTTTTCTTCTACCTTCTTTCACGAATGACGTGTCATTTTTTCCCGAGAGTTATGATATTAAAAAAACGTCAGGTCTTAATATCGGAGTCTGGCATTCCACAGATCCGCAGCCCTCCATATTTCCTTTTTACCGGGTTGGTCCTTGGAGCAGTTCCCATCGTCTTGAAATAGATATTCGGTCGAGGAAGGGTCAAGGGACAGGCTGACATTTTTCAATATAGAATGATGTATCTTTGTGTTTCATTTCGTTCGCTGCGAAATTCGTGTTTCTGTTCGAACGACACGAGTTAATATCAAGCAAACATTTTCCTTTATCGGTCACGAATCGAAGATACAACTTACGATATTGATCCTACGATCTACCGATAAGTATTCGGAATAATATTTTTCATACTTATTAGATTGTTGCATAATAAATGTCGTATCTTTACGCGCTTTATATATTCTCGAAGAATCGTAGAATATAGGTTCAAGAATGTGAATTTAAATAAATCATTCTTCGCTTAAACATTTACTACTACAGGTAAGTCGTAATCGTTCAAATTCTCCAATTCGAAACGGACATTCCTTATGCAATAACCGAATATAATCTACAGACAGTATCAGAATACATTCGAAACTATGAATCAAGTTCGTTAACGCAAGTTTCAGAAGGCCGTATAAATAGTTCGGTGCGAATGAGAATACTTAACTAGAAACAGCTGCCAGATCTTCAACTCAGATTATACTGGGATCAAAATCCGACCTACGATCTGGACACCGTGGAATTAGACTCGCTGGAAATTTTCAGCGTTTATTTTCGTTCCAAGCTATTTTTAACACATTCGACACAGGTGGGAAATATGGTTCCCAACATGGGCGAATCTCGCGGTCGTTTCGGAACTATAGTGCCCAAACCTTTTCAATCAAATACCCACCTTTGGGGCATTGTGGAGTAGATGTATAGGTTTTGTATAGCCAGAAGTAAATTGGTAAACTTGTCGAAGAAGTACTTCCTCACCAATTTCGATGATTTGTGAATATGTCGTAGAAATCAACATTCTGAACAACTTTTTCCTTTCACGAAAATGTCGGTTGGTCCTGGATCCAGAGATATTCGCAAAAAACTATCGGTACAACTACTTTGCTGTTTTGGGTGCATGGTGAACACTTTGGTAATACGTTTGTTTATTGCATTCCATTTGTACTTATTGCCAGTACGGATATGTATATGGGAAAATTGTTTTTGTTAAGAATTTTTTAACAAATAACAATCGGCGGCTAAAACCTTCGGAAGGTCACTTAGAAGGATGACCTCAACAACATATGTCAAGGTCAAGATCATCGGAGGTGGTTCTCCTAAACAGCAGTTCTACATTCACTGTTTTGGTACCGACAGTTCTTTGCGAATATCTTGGAAACTAGGGTCGACCAACATTTTCGTGAAAGGAAAAATTTAATCAGAATATTGATGTTTACAACATATATAAATATCATCGAAATTGGTGAGGAAGTAGTTCTTCGACAAGTTAACCAGGAAATTTATCTACATATTAGTGACACCTAAAGAAACAGTTGGCTACTAGTCATCCAGTTACAAATATTTTAAGGTGCATATCCACTTGTTGAGTATCATCGTATCGTATCACCGTTGTGTATCAGTTTGAACGGGCAAGCGTTACATCCTTGCGTATGAAAATGTGTGTTGATACGATACGAGGATACGCAACAAATGGATACGCACCTTTAGAGATTTACCTAAACGATAAATCCCAGATGGGAGCTACAGTTTCCCTTTAAAAATGTGATAGAAAACATTTTCTATTATTAAATATCTTTTAGAATCTTTATAATGACATTATTGACACTAAAAATATACAAAAAAGAAAAATTTATTTTTCGAGGCCATGGGGTTGGAACAACGATTACAGCCCATCCCCAGTGTGTTAATGCTACCAGGTACATTCACCATCCCGTTCCCATTTACAAAAGCCGCCGTCGCCAGTCCGATATTCGTTAACTCGAGGATTCGTATTTTTCGTCGCTGGCAGAAGCTGTCGGTTGTCAGGGAACGGATGTTCACCAACTTTCTACTTAAAGCAATATCCCGAGGACCGCAAAAATCTCGGCCATTAGAGAGTTCCGTGACGAGTTCCTCGTTTCTAAGACGTCAACTTTCGCGGGGGATCGGTGGGAGGGGCAGGGGGGCGAGGGGGAGTTACGGGGCGGAATTCTTTTGTTCGAACGGCAGCCGTATGTATGGACGCGCTGTCGTATAAAGGGGATATTTTTAAGCCCGGGGAGTAGAAAAGCAGCTTGCCCATTGAAGGACGCATTATACGGGCAGAAAATAGTCCGTCATAGACCCGAAGTGTTTCCTCCTTAATTTGAAACCTCTCCCCTCTGCTTTTCTCTCGCCACGTTATTACGTTTATTTTTCAATTCGGGTTAATTTGCGTGAGCCGCCCGCCTCTCTTCTTCTCGGCCTCTGCCATCTTGAAATCATCCGCGATCGAGGCCGACATCTTGGTTACACTCGTTTGTTAAATAGGCATTTGGATTACACGTCGAACGCGTTCCAAGATATTTTAGCATAATGTTTTTCAGAATAATATCAAGTGCAAGCAAATTGTAATAATTCCTTCTTATGGATAATCAAAGATTTACACTGTTCATAATGATTTCTCGACATTCTGCACCATTGTTGTTCAGTGAAGGGACAGGGATTTAGTTTAAAATATATAGTTATAAATTTAGTTGAAAATTGAACATTTTTAAAAGCTTCAACTTTCGGTTGCTACCAAAAAAATCGCAAGGTTAACGATTAAAATGATTGAAAAAGGAACGTTATAAAAATATCTTTTTAACACGAGTCTTATGGAAATGTAGTTGATACTGAGAAATTAATCACTCCTTATTTAGTTACAAAAAATGACATTTTCATAAAAGGTTGGGTTTTTATAGATTTTTTTACGGAGAATATGATGGCACTACTATAGAGGGATTTGTGTAAAAATATATCGAAGTTGATGAACATCACTTTGAGAATTTGTTAAAATTAATTTTCTGCAAATCAAAAGCAAGTAAGATATTTAAGGTGCTCACGTTAGGTGGGACACCCTGTATAATACAAAGCATTCCCTTTTATAAACGACGACACTATAGAATTTCCAAGAAGACACGAAGCCTATATTCATTTTCGATCGATCGATCGTTCCCGATGGCTCGTTCGCGAGGCGCTGGTTGCCCGATTGGCGCTCGAAATCGCGGTCGTGGTATAAAAGGTTCCGTTAGCGAAAAGAGCTTCCCCGACAATAGATTTAACTGCATCATTATTTCGATTAAACGGTCGGACTTTGAGTTCCAATGGGACGTTCCCGGGTGGGTAGGTACTCGCGGGCGCGCTGTCCATGATGGATAAACGTTTATTCACGGGAAATAACTTTTTTAATAGATTTACCAATTCGCCGGACCAAGTCCCTCTCCCATTCCCTCTACCCCTAGCGCGTGACGTCACGTTTCACAACGGTTCGTAAAATTTTCTAATTGACTTGTGAACTTTGTCGGCTCTACAAAGAAACTTCTCCCCTCGCCCCCTTTTTTTTTCTGTCCACGGAACTAATTAATGTTATACGAAACGGACATTTAATTATAATCGTTTGTAACGACCGACGTAATGTTTTTAAAACTATAAACTTGTTAAATTGTATTATGTGATAATAAGTAATAAAATTGTTAAAGAAAATAAACGGTTTCTTTTTAGCTACATATGGACCTACACCACTTTCAATAATAACAAATTATGAAAAATATCAACAGTAGCAATTTTAAATTTATATTTTAATTGAAGTTCGCTTTTCTGAAATATATTTCTTTAATGTAAAAAATAATAATTAAAGTGAAGTCATATAAGTAAACAAACAATCGACTTTACTAAGAAATATTTTCAGATATATTATATACGAATTTATAAATAAACAATATGAAAAGTAAATTACTTCGGTAAGATAACTAATAACAACTTTATTCATATTTCAATCTTATTTTTCCTTTACACTTTGCACAGTGAAGTATTTATGGTGAATAGGAGGTATGAAAGCCAGTAAACTCATCGTATCATTATATTCCTCTCTTGTTATAAGTCTTGAAGTTGTGTACAGTGGTAACATGGTGATTTTATTAAAATTTTTAGGCTTCCCTTGCTTTCTAAATAAATCAAGAACTTTAAATTGAACTAACTTTAATAATAACTTTAACTTCATCTCAGCAATAACATCGTTATCTTGTTTATGACGTTGTGTTTTTAAGACATTAGATAGCTATAACTCGCTTAAATACTTTAAGGGCAGTGCACACTGATGTCGTAATAATTAATAATGAATACGAAACTTGTGATAATTAATAATGTTGCGCTGTGATTGGTTTGGGTTTTTTTTTAATATTTCGTTAACAAAGCCTCGAGTAATAATTTTGCTAAGGTAAAACTTGTGCCAAATCGCCTCACGAGTCTCCCCTTTCAGGGACCTGCAACATTTTTGTTACACCTTGTATACGTAATTGAATTCCCCATCGAATGAACGTACTTGATTTATGATATGAATTATTTAAACTATATTGATTGCATGATTAACACGAAAATTTTAATCAAAAATCGCGATATTTCTTTCAGAGCCCCATATTATTACTAAGTTTGCACTTTTCCTTAGCGCATTTAGATTCATCCGATGCGTGATTTTATTGAAAATACAAATCTGTTGCGTTCGTTGCTCCAGAACAAAATCATAAAGCCCTAAACTCTACACCGATCAACACCATCAACGCCGATGTCACGGAGAACGACCCTAATAACTGCAAAAAACGGAACTATTGAAATAAAAAAAAAATGTTTTGTATATTTCGACATGGAAACAAAAATATACTGAAAGCTTAAGAAAATTTCATCGAGCCTTCGTAGCATAAAAAAATCCTCGAAAAATCACCTTATTTTTAACGGTTTACTTAAGTCTCCACCCGTAAGGGGTTATATAACCCTTTGTTTTGCCTGTTTGTTTCTTGTCGTAACAGCGAATCGAGGGAAACACGTTCGTTCAAGGACGATTTACAAGTTTCACCGTGAGTAATATAACGCAGAACGAAAAATTCATCGCGACGCAACCGAAGTTTCGCGCGCTTAATTAAATTCTGTCGGTGATGGTAGGCGGCCCTCCTGACAAAATAGGGGATCTTTGGCAAAAACGTTTCAGAGTTGCCGGGCATTTCGAGGTGGGTAATGCGTCAAAGCTTCTTTTTTTTCAATAACCACCTGGACACCCAACACAGCCAGGCTCGAATTGTGGCGGGGAAGACTTCTTACGTGCTCGTAAATACGATATTCCACGTCGTGTCGTCAGTGAATGCATACGCGCATCTTACTGTGAATCTTTCAGGGCGGATATAAACGAGGGACCGTAGGAGATGCCGGGGAGAAGTAGCCTCTATGGGTCGCTGGGAGCTCAGAATTTTCCGATGCCTTTCACTATTCGAGATACAGTGAATGTAGGTCGATTCCTGATCAATCTTTCCCTTTTTATATGTATTCGTGGAATCTAAAGCGATGTGGGTTCTTTCTTTCCTTTTTTTCATTGCCTTTACGTAAATAAAGATATTGCTTTGATTTCAAGCGTGCTTTTGCGATTCCTTTTGAGCCAATTAGATGGGGAATTTATGTCACGTAGGTTTCATACTGTGTTGTCTGATATTATCGATTAGAATTTAACATTGTTTAAAATATTCAGAGTGTGATTCCTGATCAATCTATTATTCGTTTCATGTGTTGTATGGTACAATCGATTCAAATATAACATTGTTTAAAATATTCAGAGTTTGTAAAAGTATGTAAGAAAATGGAATATAATGATGCGTGAGCTAGAGGTTCCCCTTTTGAGTGGAATAAATGATGTAGAAAATTTGTTCTTTTTTTTGGTATCCTTGGGTTTTAATTAAATTCCTTTTATTTTGAATAGGAATATAGGAGACAAGAGTTTCTCGCAATCGAAACTATAGCAATAATCGACTGTAAAAGTAATCTAAATATTTTGATTACAAATGAGAATGCATTTGTCGTTCATTTATCTGGATTAATACTATAGCACCGCAATCATAAAAAGTCTCGTCCCGAAACGTATTAAAATATTTCATATTCGTAACGTAAACACTGGACTGAAATTATTTCCTCTGTCGTTGATTGATGATTCAATATGAGACAGTAACTTGTGTGTGTTTATTTGTTGTATCGCGAAATGAAAACAATTAAGCGGCTTATATATTGTTCGAAAATAATTCATCTGTATATTCCAGTTAGTACACATTTTTTCATGCTTTTGAATACATATTACACTGCTATTGGAATTTTTTTATCACGATTCATAACCGAAAATTGCTCCATTAATTTAAATAAGTCTGGTGAAAACAATATCATTTTTAAATAAATCCTTTCACAGTATAATCTAGTCTTGATAACGAATCCCTTCTCGATAAAAGGATAGCGGTTTTGAGTCAACAATTAACTATGGAGTCCACGAATTAATTTGTGCACCTAATAATATTCAATATTAGTTAATATTATTTCAGATATCGCTTTTGGAAAATAATGTGAAAAATCTAAGTATTTGGCCGAAAACTTTTGCTCGCCACTGTATGCATCTGCAGTAAAAAATTCACACGGCAGAGACACCTGGAAAGTTGTACTCCACTATTTAAACCGGAACATCGAGGCAGTGATCGTGGCTGGTCTAGCCGGCACGGTATTTTATCATGCAAAGAACGAAGGGGAGGCAAGGAATCCGCGTATTTACATAGATATGACGGAGTGTGTAGACGTTGCCGGGTCGTAATGAACATTCCCCGTTACCCTTGTAAAACTGAATTACAAACGGCGCCGAAGTTAGAATTAGAATTTCCCATTCCCTGGGCCATCAGCCACGCGGCCGAGAAGTTTCCCTTTTTTTTTAATGCGAGACCGCAACGGAGGAAAAAAAAAGGTTGACTACCTACCCCCGTATTTACATCTAAAAAGTGCAAGTTCCACCGTCGCCGGTAACCGTATAAATATTTATGCTGTCAACGAGTTATAAGATTGAATGAGGGATACCCGTAGCATTATCGGGTGTAAAAGCGACATCGTAGATTTCGTTTTTTAACTCTACATAGTGATCATAACCGAGTAATCAGATACCAATTTGGTATTTTAAGCTTGAAATTTTGTATGGTTTTCTTCTTTCTGATTTTTCTAACCAGCGAAACAAAAACGAGAAAATCGGTGACTATGATTACCGATGGGTCGCCGACGACACAACCATAGTAACGGGAGAGTTAATTTTCGAATTACGAAACGTCGAAGCAGTCGACTGGGTCAATTGTGACCCACAGCAGTATCTCAAAATATTCGTTTCGTTTAAACAAATTGATGACTGAGCTTCTCAGTGGGTCATTGCTGACCCGGCCATAAGAACGCAGGGTTAACCCTCTAATTACGGAACGTTGAAGCAGTCGATTGGGTCAATTGTGACCCGTAATAAAATCTGACAAACAGGTTTAGCAGGCGTATCAGACGATATTTGCTTCGTTGTTATGTAAACAGTTCGATGATCCTACTAATCGGTGGGTCGTCAGCGACCCGATCGTAGGAATATAGGTGTTAAGGGATTAACGCTGAACGTTCGTGAGTTGTTAGCGTTCGATGGAATTGGGTGGATGAAAAAAAAAAGGAGCGAGAGAGAGAGGATTTCACACGCGATCGAACGGGCTAGATTTGCGATCGAAGACTACGCGACCCGTTCACCCTCCTCGTTCGTTCCGACCGTGTTTGCCAATTAAGATGGAAACTGGTAATTGGCGGGTCATCGATTGATTACGAACCAACCGAATTTAACAAAGGGCTTGTAGCCCTTGCACGAGTGTGTGCGCGCTCGGGCACACGTACGCACACACATACACGTATATGTGGTAGGTATTACTTTGTACTTGAAAAATTGAAATATACGAGGTGCGGGAAATACGATTTTATTCGTCACAGTTTGGTATGTTGTATTATAAAAATAAATGAAAGTCATCTGTATTTTTAATAATGAAATAACTGAATTTAAATTGAATGATGCTCGTGCGTTTTTGTATTATTTTACGACTTCGAACTTTAGGTATTGATAGTGCATTAATTATATAGATAGTTATTGGAGGAAATGCACAAACAAAATGTATTATACTTTGAAATTAATATTGGATTCAGTTACCAATAACTTTGGACGTGGTTGACACAAATTGAGTAAAGTGTAATTGTATAATAAGATAATAATTTGTAGGTAAAGTCAACTGTATTTTTAATAATGAAATAACTGAATTTAAATTGAAAGATACTCGTGCGTTTTTGTGTTATCTTATAACGTCGAACTGTAGATATTGATAGTATATGGATTATATAGATAGTTATTGGAAGAAACTGTACAAGTAAATTTAAAGTGTATTATACCTTGCAATTACATACTAATGATGTTGGACATGGTTGAAAAAAATACTTAACTTTGATAATATAATAATCGTGGACTGTAATGACTAGACTGTGGACTTTTATGCAAAATTACATTTTATAAAATAATTCATAAAGACAAGTAGAAACGTAGGAATTTTTTTCTTCGCCTAAGTATCTTATTGAGTTCAGAATGAAATAGAAAACTCGTTGAATCTAATGGTAGTTTAATCTTTTATAGTATTTCACAGAGCCCTTGAAGCTATAAATTCATAAAATCCGCAGTTCAACAATGATGATAGAAAATATATAATATATTCTTGTTAATAGTAGCATTTTCAAGTGAAATAAATTAACAAAACAGAGACTAAGATTCGCGTAGTAGATTTAAATATGTTCAATCAGGTATCGGTGAACGCATTTCATCCGAATGTTTTACCTCTACTTTTTTATTTCTTTCGAAAAGGAAGAAATACCTGTGTAACAATTTCCCTGCTTATTTTCCGATAAGATGAACGAGCCGAGAACAATGTTAAACGACACGAAGCTCGAAGATACACGAGCCAAGGAGGAATATAGTAACGGTTGCGATGAAATATGGCGTCTGCCGGGTCGATCAATCTCCATAAGAGGGGACGGAATTATGAAACTCCCTCTTTCCCTTTCTCACTCACATTTT
>NW_015373964.1:145692-262373 GCF_001272555.1 Dufourea novaeangliae
CACAGCGCGTTACGCGCCCGTTATCGGCTTAGTCGATAGCACAACATCGGTATTACGAATATCTGTCCATATAACATATATTTACGCAGCCAATGCATGATACCTGTTCATACGGATCGTTATCTATTGATATCTGATACTGAAACCTACAGGATTTGCTGTTCTGATACAGGATTTCATCCGTGCTAAAGGGAAGATTCTGCTTTTGAGAGGCAGATACATTATGTAACGTTTTTTCCTCTATACAGAGTGTTCGACTACTGGTATCGAAAACCTTAAGGGGTGATTCTACATATCAAAGTGAAACGAGGATCAAGAATGACGAAATTGTGTATGTGGCTTCGTTTTCAAATTATTAACCATTAAAATTTGGGATTGGAAACGCCTGAAATCAGACAAATCGTATACAAACGGTAAGGTAGGGCACAACAGTTATTAGTGTTCACTGAAAAAAAATATGCCCTTACTTTAAAGATTATTTAATTTAATCCAATACATTGCAAAAAACTTTAGATTGTTAATTACGTTTTCGTAAATAAACGCTGTAGTTTGATGTAAATTGTGCTATTGTTTAACGTCCAGTGTTGCACCGATGTAGCACTCATTTTAAAAGTGCATCGAATTCTCTCGCCTGTTAATAATTCATTTTTGTCAGTAAAGATCCGTAGTTTCACTGATGTGAAATAGGTCGCTACATTTTAAGTTGAGAAACTAAATTATTCTTTCAAAAAATAAATAAAAAAAGAAAACACGAAGAAGAATATGTTTGTTTAATTAATATAAACTTATAAAATTATAATTTTTAAATAATGATTTAAGGGTCTGGGCATTAACGCTAGAACTACCAGCACTGAATCTGTACTAAATTAAATTGTATAATACAGTAATATACTCAATACATAGTGCAATTGATAGTAAATTAGAAACCAATTTAAATTTCGCCTAAAACACTATTATAATTTTAGTAATCCTAAAATAAGAAACCCCCAATCCGTCATTTTGACGGGTTTGGTAATTCTAGTGGTAAAGGGTTAACCAAATATGCGATATTATGTTTTTCTTGCTAATAGTCCTAACATCTGCAGGTCATTTTCGAATATTGACGACGCTGTTGTGGAACAGGATGCCTGGAATATGGCTTATGTCCTGCTATTTACCTGTCGATCGACCACCTTATTTTCACTCGTTCTTGAAGTGTTGTTCTTGAGCACCCTTTTCGTGGTACTACTTCCATTCGTTGTTTACACATTTTTATTACTTCTCTGACCTTTGCGTGGGATTCGAGCAACGTTTCCTTAGTTCCACGGCGGTTGTCAACGCGAACACGTCTGTCGATGCGAAATAGCCCTCGAAGTCGAGCATGTGTTATTTCTAGTATTAATTTAATTTACAGTTATTGTGAGTCACAGTTCAGTTCAAATTAGTTCATTTAGTGATTATTCTGTGTTTCCACTGGGGTCTCCCTCATTGACTTGAATAATTAACCAGGTTTAATGTCGTGCATCGATTCGTGTGTTCCTTTTTATAAAGTGTCGCAAGAAGATTGTCCAGGTTCGAGTACAGTTGTTACACATCACTTTTTTAAGTACGAGGTAAAAGTGTATTTTTTTAGCCGACGCCAATATACTGTTATGCCCTACGTGTACCGCTTATACTGCTATATTTTAACCGTTAATTACTCGAAAACGAAGCTTCGAATATAATCTTGTCATTCTGGATTTTCGTTATATTTTGACACGTAGAATCTGTTAAAGTTTCTGACACTAGTACCAGAATACCTCATATACAGTTATATTTCCCAGCATGTCGGACCCACTTCAGTAATGGAGTTTGCATAATTGGAAGAAATGTAACTTATTTTAACTTATTATTGAGTTACAGCCATGTTTGCAACGATGTAACGGGGCTATTCACATTTGTGAAAAGTGATAAAATTGTTAAGGTTTACTGAAAAGTTTAAGGATTACTGAAGTACAAAAATGGCCATAACTCGATGTTTGATACGGTTAAAATTCTCGTTTCGGTGCTTTTCATTGAATGATAACTAAATTGTATCTGCAACAGTGATCTCGGAGGAAATTTCTGAACTTTAATACTCGAATATTGAATGCCAACGCATGAAGTATTCGCGAGTTAAAGTTTCCATAGAAACGTTCGTGGATTGTGTACTTCCGTACTTCGAAGTATTTTCGAGGTATTCATTGAATTCTCGCACCTCGCGGAAGTTTCTCCGGATGGAAATTTGTGCATCCTTGACTTTCCATACTATTACTGTAACTGATATACAATTTAATTGAAATCAGCATTCCCATTTGAAGTACAGTCTTTGTATGGAAGGAGAACAAGCTAATTCTATATTTGTTTTGTAAAACATGAAGAAATTTTCATTACCTCCGTAATATGGATTATTTTCAATTCGTTGTTTTATATTTAAACAATTTTCGCGTCATTGGTTAAGAATGTTCATTTACTTAATATCGCTCATTCACTGGCGAAATATGTATTTTCCCTTGTTTAATTAATTACATTTCTCCATATACGTTAATCACTATATTAAATATTTTTAACTTAATCTATCGTTTACTTTTAGCAGTATAAATAGGATTAAAACTAAATATACCAAAACGAAAAATTCAAAATTAATTAACCGACTATCAAAATACACAAAGTTTATAAATAATAATCGATTATTAAATCTATTAAATAACTCCTTAACTAATATCTCCCAATTCTACCTAGAATCAATCCATGATGAAATTTCGGATCAATTACATGAATTCTATGATCAATTCCAATCTCATCAGGTCTATTACTATCAATAAACTGCTATCAAAGAAAACGATCCGACATGCTAGAAACCTCTCAATGGCACCCATTCGTTATTACGCGAAGTAACTTCGAGACGGGCATCGAAACGTCACGAGGATAAAAAAAAAACCGCGAAAATCCTTTGTTCTTGTCCCGCGATTCAGCCTTTGTGGAGTTGGCGGCGGATACGAGTCAGGACAAATTGTGGCGGGGTGTCCGGCAGGGGAAGTGATAAAACGCATCGAATCGAAAACCACGGGCTCGACCGGCCATAACGCAATTTCATTCTTATCTCGCCCCCGTATCGCGTTTCATTGTTCCCCCCCTCACTCATCCACCCTTTCCCGCCATCCTTCGCGTGCACACGATCCGGAGGACTTATTGCGGTTCGTGCTACCTTTATCTGCTTAATCCAATATTTCGTTCGTTACCGCCGGCCGCTTCCTGTACGATTTCGTGGAACACGAAACAAAAAGAACTACGAGGGGATGTTTGAAGGGGGACGAAGATGCGGATAAGAGGGTAGGAGGGGGTGGGTTTACGCGAGCGCAAGAGCGGGACACATGAGGGTATGGTCGCGACGCCAATGAAACGAATCGCGGTTCACTTGGCACCGCGAGAGCTGATTGGATTTAACAAATGCGTACTGCAAACTAGTTACACCCCCCATCCCTTTCACCACCCTTTCACGGAGGAGCACTCTCCTGGCCGTAACACCACGATTTTCCCTCTAGATTAAAATGCAATCGACGTACTAAATTCGCAACGGCGTCGACGACTCTTTGGCGGCAAACGCACCGTGATGATGGATATGCAGACTATCGGGGATGAACGAAAACCTAGTGAATCTCTGGAACGGAACGGTCATGTTGGGACTATTAACGTGCGCATCCATTTGTTGCGTCTCCTTGTATCATATTACCGTTGCGTATTATCGTATCGTATCACCATACGATACAATTTCACACGCAACGTGAAACGCTTGTCTGTCCACATTGATACACAGTGATACGATACGGGGATACGCGACAAGTGGATACGCACCTTTAGGCATATCAATAATTAATTCACTGTAGGTCCAGTACCCGGATAGCACACGACATCTTATGACGCCTTGAAGACGGTTTAAAGACGACTTAGACATAAAATAGCCGTAAAATAGACGTTTTCAAGGCGTGATGTGCTATCTGGGTATGGTGGCGCGATAAGTTTGAGGTTAGGTATAGGGTCAACGCACACAATGCTGCACCCGCGTGGTGGTATCGTGTATTTAAGCTTGTTAGGAGTGGTGATTCATTTTTCTGTGTTTATGCTCGACAGTTGCAGCCCATAATCATAGTGTTTTTATAAAAATTAAGCCCATTATAGAGCTCGGCACCACCTTGCGAGGGTTAATCATTTTGATTAAACGCGATCGTAAATAACAGATTTGTCACTTTCCAGCCTCGCTGCCCGCCTGAGGGGATCGGGGGAAAGTGGATTTTATCGACGACCGCCGCCGCGGTGTATGAGTGCAGAGGCCTTTGAGATACATCATCCGCCCGATGATGGTTCAATAGTTTATGAAACCGTGGCCCGTGGACGCGCTGCGTCCGGTCAAGTGGTATTAGGAGCTGGGGGAGGAGGAGGAAACGTCGCGTGAAACGATAATACAATTTACAAGGGTGGTTGAATGATCGATCAGTCTGAAGCGGGATCGTTTAATTCGTTAAGTATTTAAAGGGATAACTGAACACATCGGGTGTTCACCGAATACATTGGCCGGACACGGGGCACACAGTTTTTATCGACGCGGTAAACGGTCATAATTACACGCCTGTTAATTACAGCGATCGAGTTACTGGCGAATACGAAACCGACCGTGTGAACGACCTGCTCGCCCCGGGCATATCTCCATGACACGGTTTAACGTGGGGAAATTCTTCGATGTTCATCCAGCGAACGGGACGACGCGTATACTCGTTACTGTCAATCAGTTTTGTTGTTGATGTAGTTGATTAGTATTCGGTAGCGACAAGCGACTCTATGGTTGTTGGACTATTGTAGCGTTGGATGATCAAACTTGTGATCTACTAAACGTTCTAACTGATAAACGTGATCAAGGGTTCAAAATCAAATGAACAAATTCGAGATGATCAGTTAGCTGAGACACCCTGTATGTAAATGTAACATACGAACTTGAAAATATACATAAAATATTATGCACAATTCCTTCTTGAAAATCACGTATAATGGAAATTCCGCTACGGGTCAAACTGACCCTGCATTCGTCCGCAGCGTCAGTCTCACACCATTTGCCTTCCGAGAGTTAAGTGGCAAGTCAAGTGCCTGGGGAAGGTTAATGTATTTTACGAATAGTGGTTGTTGGAACCCTAGAGATATACATATACCGAAACGGGCAGATAAAGTATACATTTTTCATCTTCTTAAATCATTTAAAAATGAACAAGAAAGCAGAATTTTTTAATGTATTATTTAACAAATGAAAGATTATAACCAATAATAATATTATATAATTACAACAATAATTTATAATAAGACACACTACTTATTACTTGTTAGACTGATAGAATTTAAAACATAAATATTTTAGTTTAGGCGCAAAATGGTGCACTTGGAACTAATCACAAATCAATTAATTAGGGTTAAACTAATAATTAAATGAGAAATCAAGTCTGGCAATAGCGGGCATCAATAGCTTTTTATCGCTGAAGTTCATTTCTGCAAAACATTTTCAAATAAACTTTTTTTTCAACATAGTTTCGAATTTTAAGGCCACGTTGAACACAGTGAATATATTTGATGTTTATACAAATTTGTCAACAATAGTGCTGAACTGAAACCACGAGGATATTTATTAATTTTTAATAAATTAAAACAATATTTATCAATTCTGCATTTTCTTTAATAAACATAAACATTAAATACACGCTTACAAAATTTACTTTTGAAATTCCCATTTTAACACCCAAATTAACCCCGTCGGTTCCTTGTGTCAATTTGACACAGTTTTCCCCGATGAAATGATGTTATTCAGTCATATGTAGGTAAATTTCGCCAAGGTTCCGTGACATTTATTTGAAATAATTTACAAATTTAACGATTCACCCCTTGATTATATTAATGTTTTACTACCGTGTCAATTTGATATCGAGGGACAAATCGAGTTGGGAAAATGAAGGACGGATGAGGGTTAAGCTTCTGAACTCCTAAATCGTCGTTTTCTATCATTGTGCGTCGTTCGTTCAGTACAAGGACACGCAATCTGCTCGAGGGGAGAGCGGCCGAGAGGCACCTTGACGAAAATAGGACACGTGTCGATGCGTGTATTATTAATAGGCCAGTTGTAGAGAATTAATGGGAAGCGTCGCGATTCGTGCCCCAAGGATGATTCGAAACTGGGGCCAACGCGCGAGCCGGATTAACAATTCAAAGTTTCGGCCCGGTCCCCGGTGGTGTTTGCGTGTCGCTTGGCGAGGCCGTTCACCGTGTATATGGGAATTAACGCACGTACATTGAATTATTCAGCAGGCCACGTCGTCGCCTGGAATCCTGCCGTGGAGCAAGTGCCTGACGATCTCTCTCCTTCCCAACCCCCTTCTTGGACTTTTTAATCGCGGCGGATCGTTCGGAATGCGATACGAAAGTGGGGGATGCCTTTTGCGCGGCACCGACCATGCAAATTTTGAGCCACGCAAGCTACCGGTCCCTCCCCCTCGAGATAACATTAACATTTCTTGTTTGTAGAACTGTGTGTAAACGTCGATCTGAATTTCAGTTATTTCTTTCACTCTTGCAACCGTGAGACAAATTTGGAGCAAGGAGTATTCTTAAATTCGAATTGCGAAGCTGGCTGTTTTAGGCAAAACTTGCCCAAATATTTAGGTCAGTACGCGTTTCCAATGATTATGGGTATCGTTTGAATTTTGAAGGATTATGCGTAATTTTATTAGGCTTGATCGACTGTGTTAGGTTAACCCTTTCATTCCTAAATTATTAAAATATGACCAGAGAAATATATTGTTCTATTTTTCTGTATAATAGAAGACATTTAAATGATTCATAAGAACATTTCAAGATTTCGAAACCGTGTAAGGCTATTTTTTGTTTGTTGCTGTTTGACGACTTTCTTACCTTTATCGCAGTTATACAGGGTAGTTCGTGTAACTAATGGTACAACGGGGTGATTCTACATCGAAAAATAAGTAAGAAATGTAGAATAATATTTTTTTGTACGAGGCGTTGTTCTCGAGAAAATTGACTTTGAAAACTAACCTGAAAAACGTGTTTTCATCGTGGTGGCAAGTAGAAAAGGAATGCAATGAACAGACGCGTTAGCCAAGTCCAATCCAATTGCACGCGTTGCCAACAGATTTTCAAAGTCGATGTTTTCGAAAATGATGTCTCAAATGAAAAAATTTCGCTGTATATTTTTGAGTTTTTTTTTATGTAGAATCACCCCCTTTCAGATTGGACCATCAATTACCGACCACCCCGTATATAATAATTCTCTTCATGTTATTATTCATAGTAAAATCCAATTTTTCTTACCTTTAATCAATAAACCCATTGGACATATTTTAAAGAAATTACAAGTTTGTAAGTTTCTATTGTATTTGTAACAATGCCAAATACTTGAATTTTATTGACTAAATGCAACAAAGCATCAATAATGCCTTATTTCACCGATAAGTTTTTAAATGCACATTCAAATTTGTGCCATACCATCCATAGAAGATTAGAAGAAATTATTATATATTCACAGATATGAAAAGATATATGATGCCAATATTTTATTTCGTAATGGGGGAATGAAAGGGTTAACAGGAATTATTCTTCTTTTTTAATAACTCGGTTTCTAGTCCCTTTCGTCTGAAGTGCATCTGATAGAAGTGCTTGTTCGACGTTAAAGGGTAACAGAGGGATCGCTTTGTGATGCAAATTAGATATGCAACAGTGGTTGAATCAAAATCAATTCACTTGTTCAAGGTCACCGAGGGTTATCGTACTTGCATGTTCGTCTATATGTATGTTCTCTTCGTCTACAGTGAGGCCTAGATCGAGGCGGTTGTTTGATGTTAATACGTGGCATATAGATCCCTTTACGATGCAGATGCAATATGAGACTATAGTCTGTAAGACTAACCGGTTGTTAGGTAACATGGACGGTTTATCTGTAATAGTTTTTTCTCTCGTAATTACATTCCACTGTCTTTTTCGGTAGAGTGATAAATCAGCAGTAGACACGTTTATCATTATTTACGTAGAGCAAAAGGAATCCTGTGCGGTTGATCGAAGTCCTGTGGCAGTGTTGATGAATGCAATGGTATCTGCGCTTATGTGCACGCTAACCGCTTCTCAATCAGAGAGGCTAATATGACATAAGAGCAAATGACTCCATTATGATCAATATTGGGGGGAAATGGTCCTGCACTGTAAACGGATGCTCCAATTCCTGTAGTGTCGAACCAACATCGATGTCTACATCTGTGTTACACTTACTTCCCATTTTCTGGTTTCCAAAATAAGTCTTAAAGGGGAAGTAAGCTAAAAAGGGAATATATCGAACCTATACAGGCCGATTTTTATGCCATTTATATGGGATATATGTACTTTACGGACAAATGTTTGACACGTACTTTTTTATATTGGCAATCATCCATATTGAAGGGGCGAAAAAGCCTTTAAAGTTGGGGGTTGAAAACATATTTTTTGGAATATCTCGTAAACTAAAGGGTATAGGAAAACATTTTTTTAAATTGTGTGCTTTTGAATGTGGAATTTCATCGTGTAACATATTTTCAGTGTGAGGGAAGTGAAGGAGTTTTCGAGGTCAAGTTAATTTTTTCAAATGGAATATTATATTTTTTTATTCTTAGTGTGATAGCGTTTGTTTAAGTGACTTCAACGAAGCTTCACGTAACGTCATTCAGTGTAGTAGAAGGTCGTATCTTAATGAAATTCGAAGATCTGACTACTTAACACTTCACTAATTTACGACTTCCTATTAAACTCAATGATCTTAGGTGAAACATCCTTGAACTCGTCACAACAAACGCTGTCATAATATAAATAAATAATAGTATTTCACAAAAAATTATTTGTACCACATTACGTCCCTCTTCAAACCAAACAATTTTGGTAAGAACATTTTTCGATACCTTCGGTCCTCTCGAGATATTCCGCCGGCTCCAGTTAAAACAGACACCCTGTATATACAGGCTAATATAAAAAATATATTCATAATTTCTAGAGTAGATAGTACTCATCAAATGATGAAAAGAAGTCGCAATGAAGATGGGTCGAGAAATCAATATTTTCTAAGTTATAAACAATTTTTTGTTTCGGTTGGAGCTAGTGAGTTTCTCACTTCGGGAGTTTTTGTACTGTATCTTTCGTCATTTGGCGTGTACTATCTACCCTAGAAGTGATGAACCCTTTTTTTTTGTATTACCCTGTATATAAAAAACAGGGGTAGGTTCCACAAACTAACCAATCCGCACTTTCCACACAATTATTTAACCATCCAGGAGCGAAATCGTGTTGAAGGAGCATCGTGTTATTCGAGGGTTTCCCCAATCTTCCAACCGTATCATGGGAATGTCGTGTTACACAGAGGTTGCCTGTACCCGTACAGTAAACTACACAGAGGAAAATGAGCTCGAAAGTCCAATTGCACCATCAGCGCACCGGTAATGTCGTCGAGTGCATTCATATCCTCTCACCAACACACGCTTTCAGTCTGTAAAAGAAGGAAGGAAGGCGGCACTGTAGCGAAAAATGCTTCCGTTATGATCGGCGTTAGGCGAAATGACCTTGAGCGACCAATTCAAGTACGGGCAACAGTCGTACCATTGGCTTCATCGATATTTAATCCGCGCTAATGCGTTCCCCGACTTTTGTATAAGCGCTCTCATCGTCCTCTAATATTTATCGCCGTAGCACGGAGGTCTCAGATCCTAAAAACGTGGCTATAACCTCAAAAAAAGTAAACTTTTCATCTGGGGAATTTTCATCGTTGGATTGGGTAGCCGACAGTTTCCCAACTTTTTTTGGCTCACCGTTACCTTTTCAAAGTTTTTTTTTTGTCCAACGCCCTCTTTGAGTAAACTATCACTGCTATCAAAATTTCCAAGTGTAGTTGGGCGTGTAATCTTTGAATGTTAAAAAGTTATATCGGAAGTAAAGGAAATAAACTAACTCGAATGCTCCCTTAGATCTCCTGGGTGCCCACCGGAGGGCGGTAGTGCGCCAGTTGATACGTGATAGCACCCCAATCTGTGGAGTAGACTAACAATGTGAAAATTGAATGGTGGACGAAACAATCGTCAATTGTTTACAATTGAGTTTATAATTTGGTTAGAATTTGACTTTCAGTAATTTAGACTTACCAATATCCAACCATAGCCAATGCAACCATAATGTGCTTTCCTACACATGTGTGGCCGCAAGGTTAGTTCATTAGCAACAGATTCTAACACCTTCTTCATGAGACATTACGAGTGGCGATATTACATGCTAGGCGACATTAAATGCAGTTACCCTACGCTTCCATATTTTAGCCACATTTTCGAGAGTTAGGCACCACTGTGCGCTCCTTGCCATTCTCCTTTGGTGGTCCATTCTCTGTGATGTGTCGTGCGACCGCGATGAAGTTAATCCTTTCTCCACGGTGGAGTTGGCCGTCAGTGTGCTGCCACTGTAAGGGACAACTGAGTCGCGAGACTACAGATCGCCGCAAACAGTGTAACATCTGCTTGATCAATGCATGCAGTTAATCAAATTAATTAAATTTACGTAAACTCTTGACTGACGCGAAATTTTGACGGGTGATTAGTCACCTGTAGGGCACAAGATGCGCTCAACGGTGGATGACTGTAGTCACCTTTGTAAGGGACTAGTCATCCTTAATAAGGAAAGGGTTAACATCTACGTCGTGAGGACGATTATCCGGTTGGATAGTCGGAGGATGACGTCGCGGGAGCCTGTGATCAAAAGACAAATCCCTTGGCCCTATGCTATCAATACATGTAATTAATCAAATTCATTAAATTCACGGAAATTCTCGATTGACCCGAAATTTTGACAGGTGACTACTCTAACTCATACAATACCTTATCCAACGAGTCGGGTCAGTAACTAGAAACATACCTATGATATTTAGGTGGGACAGGCGCAGAGACCGTTACGATCTAACACTTGGGCTTAGCAAAGGAGTCTTTTGGTTATTTTTACTGAATCGTGTTGTTGGATGGATCATAGCCACCGTTAGGATGCAAGAAACGCTCAACGGTGGATGAGTATAATCACCTTTGATACACAGCGAGGGCTCGACGTTGGGTGCTAGTGGCATCCTCAGTAAGGGAAGGGTTAATATCTACGTCTCGAGGACGATTATCCGGTTGGATAGTCGGAGGATGACGTCGGGGGGAGCCTGCGGTCAGAGGGACAAATCCCCGGCCCCGTGAAGTTGACAAAAGTCGGGGGAGGAACGCGTCGAGCTGCGAAATAATAGAGGAATGAGTACCTAGGGAATGGATCTCGAACACCCGGACGCAAATGCGGGACAAAACAAACGAGTTTCGGAGATGGGTGAGAGGGTCGGGGGGGTTGGTGAAATTGGGAACCTCGCGACACGACGCCCGAAATTGCGCTGGGTCACGGAAATGACGACGGTGGCTTTCTTTATGGGAGCTGCGTTTCGATGTAATTTCCTGGAAAACACCCCGAGTCGAGATATGCGCGCGCATGCAGTACTGAGGCAGAAGGGCGGGGGAGGGGTTTAAAGAATTCATGGCCGAGAATAATTAACAAGCATAAGTGGAAAACCTGTTCCACAATTGCATTACAGTTCACTGATAACATGTTTGCGGATGATAATTGGATTGTTGGCTGGGCGCGTTGTTCGGGATGTTGCGTAACGTCTTTGAGGGTGGAAATGGGGTTTGCGCTTTAACCCTTTACACGGTGAGCTGGAAATGTTATTACTTGTAGGTGGAAATGCTGTATGTAATAGGTAGATTGCGGATTTTAAGCATTATAGTTTACATGATCATACAGAACTCACGAGGGAATATACCGAACCCGCACACGTTGATTTTAATGAAACTGGTGTGGTAGATAGTTCTCCAAAAAATATTTGACAGGTACTTTGTTATCCATCATCGCCCATGTTAAAGGGGATAAATAGGTCCCAAAGTTGAGGGACGAAAATTTGGTATATCTCAGAAACTAGAGGGAGTAGACAAAAATTTTTTTCTTTCAAATAGTATGTTTTTGAATGGAGAATCTAACCACATAAGAAAACTTGAGAAAAAATTATTTGTTTAAATGATATATTAAAAATTCAAATTTTTTGTTTAATTTTCGCGTGTGATTAATGTCCCATTTACAAAATCACAATTTCAGAGAAAAGAACTTTTTCCTACTCCCTTTACTTTTTAGAGAGATATCTAAAAAATATCTTTTCATCCCTCAACTTTGTGAACTGTTATCATCTTCTTACCATGGACGATGGCCGATAAAAAAGTATTTGTCAAATATTTTTTCGAGAATTAACTACTAAATAAGTTTCATTAAAATCAATGTATGTGGATTCGGTATGTTCCCTTGTTAGCATAATATACAAATTACTGAAGTTCCATCAAGTTTTCATTTTATTCCGAACCTAATGGAACCGTTACTAGGTGCGAACACTTATCCAGGCTTTACGGTATTTGTATTTTCCAGTAAAGTACCGTTGCTCTATTGGTGCTTTTGACATTCCCACATATTACTTTAAAATAGACCACAGGTGTTTTTAAAGCAATACCTACAATAAAATAGTTTTTACCTAAAATTTTCGCTATTTTTCACTCGTGTACGCCAAAAAGCCTCGCTCTCTATTTGTATTTTCCGCAGGCTACAGTTGCTCAATTGGTGCTCCTGACATTCACACCTACTACTCTAAAATAGACCACAGGTGAAAACCCACAATAAAATAGTTTTTTCCCAAAATTTTCGGTATTTTCCACTCGTGTGAGTCGATACACGTGCGACAGCCGCTCCGAGTCCGTTTGTAGAAAGGGGTCCCGTATTAAACACGATTCGTCGGAAACAGGCCGGGATCGGTTTAGGATAACGAAACGTACGGCTGATTGGTTATAACATGTGATTGATGTCATTACTGATTCACGTGCGCGGCGGCGCGCGTTCGCGTGTCCCGTCCCACGAATTATCTATGCACATTGTACACATTGTTCGGACATTAGTGGATTGCTATTTGCTCTGCGACGTATCGATGCCCGATAGAAGGCTGGTGTGGGGTTAAGCATATCGAGCATTCCGTAATCTCCCTTCGGCTGATTATGGGGAAAGATACAGGCTGTACGGTTGTATGCAATTATACCGAGGAGCGTATTAATTCGAACGGTCTAGCGCAACGGTAGGCTATCTTTACCTTGATTTTCATCGAAACAGAATTTATTTCTGTCGTTCGATAATATTATCGCTTATGTGGTGTGCGAACAAATATGACATAGAGTGGAGTATAGATCGATCGTAGGAATAATTCTAGCTGCACGAAAGAGGTTTTAAAGATTTAGAGACCTTGTAATGAGACACTCGACACCCGGCCATTAGACGCCATGAATTTGCTAAATCCTATGAGAGAGAAAGAAGTATATAATATTTCTCTCTTAACTTATAGAAACGTTTATAACGGTATTTTGTTGTGTATATGAGACATATAAATAATAGTGATTATGAAAATGATAGATGTACAAACATTTAAGATATTTTTAAAATTGGAGCTGGTATTCTGATACTATTCTAAGTATATTTTAATACTATTACAAATATTGTTTTAAAATTATTTTCACTGGAAAAATCTAAAATCATACATATGCAAGACGTGTGTCAATTTGCCAGAATTTATTGCAGAAAATGATGAAAAGGTTTATATTCTTTAAATTCAGAATTTTTAATGAAAAGATAAAACTTACACAAATAAGGTATATGATTTAGTAAATCGATGGCTATGTATAATGCTTTTAAATAAATAAAATAGAGTAAAATTCTTCCTAATAAGGTAACCTATCTTAAGCAAAACAGAAGGTTACTATGATATCGAAATGATGTTAACAAGACGTTAAAATGACGTCATTCTGAAGTTCATTAATGTCATTTTAATATCATTGTGATCTTAATATTTTTCTTTACTTTATATTGCAGTAGAAAGTTCATTTAGAATATTAAATTAATGTCAACAAGTGTAAGATATTAAGTACTGCAAAATTTACACCATATTTCACAACCATAATTACAGATAAAAGGAGTAGTTTTTCTTTAATTTTTCATTTTACTTAATTTATTTCACTTCATTCATGTTATTTTTTGAATGTTTTTTTAGGATACCTGAAATTACTACTTTATGGCGCCAGTAGTACCATTTTCAATAATGCCTCAAAGATATTTTACTTTAAAGTCAAATTTTGACTAAAACTTGGTGCATGATTTCGTGTCAGTCCGTTCGATGAAGGTCTAGTTGCTTGTTGCCGTATATTAGTTGTTTTGTCGTTGTGCCGTCTGTTTGTAGTTCTAAGTTAAATATAGTTTTATTATTATCATTAGTTTAGTGCCAGATGTTAAATCACTCACACCCGTATATTTTCTCTACACTTATTATCGGGGGTAGGAAGTGTTCAGTATGTTTTTTTGTTAAGCTAATTTGTGGAACCGAATGAAGAATCCGGTTTCGGTCTCTTTTTCGGCTGGGTGTTCCATTTCACACGAATTCAGCGCCGTTAAACGATCAGTTGAAAAATATACAAATTTATAGTTCAGCACACAATGGTGGCTGGAAATAGGAAAACAGCGTTAACTTCCGGCCTCGCGTGCACAAAACTGGAAAAAGGTTATGGTACGTGACGTAAAAACCGCTAGATTCGACCATGGTTACACTTTTCATCGTGTCGAATAATACCCTTTTTTGGGGTTTGTGTAATGCGCGCAACGGGGGAACAGTTCCGTCCATATTTCAACGGAACGAAAATCGAACGTGTTGGATGTTTCACTATTCCACTATTCTAAGGGAAAATACAGGTGAAAGGGGCGAAAAATGGCATTTGACCACATTTTTGCCATTCTCTGTTTTCTGTTGAAAATATTATTATTATGAATTACATAGGACAAAGAAATTTTTGTTTCGCAATTTTGTAACATTAGTGATGAATTAACATATTCGTTACCAGTATCACATATGTGTGACACTCTAATTTCTAAGTCAGCATACTTTATTAGATGAAAGCAGAATATGTTTTGTAATATTCACCTATACTTTACAGGGCAAGGGGAAAGAAGGAATGTCTCAAAATAGCTTTATTGAGAAAATCAGTTTATAATATTTAGTCCACCACTGCTTTTAACCTATGGAAGGCGGGCGGTTACTGGACCCCCATGCATCATTCTCTCTAAATGCATTTTTGAATAATTATTTAACAAGTACTTACTTAAATTAGATATTGGAAGTTGTAGAGTTAAGTAAAGTATGACACGTTATTCACGATTTTCAGGTGACAGAAAACGTGTTAACTCTCCTTTGCTCAGTAAAATATTAGATTGATGCATAATAAACCTCGTTTCTAAATTGGAGAGTTTGAACGATTCTGACTTACTTTGAAACAAATATTCTCAATCCAAATGAAATTTGTTTCAATCAACATACTCTTGTCAACGAGTTATATAGTTTAAACAAGTATTATTTTTATTGATACAGAATCCTACGTTATAAGTATTTACGATAGCCAGACTTAAAAATAACGAAAACTTAAAACAGTAATTATTCAGCACAACCTGCACACATGTTGACAATCATTGACGGCAACCTGCCGATTTTTGAGAATCGCGAATTTAAAGTTATAATTTTTACGATTTAGTAATTCAGGGTTAAGATAACTGACCTTTATTATAGTAGGGATTGTAAATTTACCGACTTATTCAATTATTTTTTCGTCAATATCTCGTTAATAAAGTTTCGGACAACTTTTTCGGTAAGGAAAAAGTTGTTTCAAATCACCCCAGGAATCACACAGTTCAAGGACGTACACGTATTTTGAGATACTCTGTATTTTCCCTTCACTTTTTTTCTTGAAGATACGTTAATTCTTATACGAGACTTGACTCAGATTTTCAGTTTTCTTCAGGATCAGAGTTGGTTCTTCATGGTATATTTCTGTTTTCGTTTTTCTTAGGACTTAAAGTTTTTCTTTCTTTAATAACGTAATAAACGTCGCAGGAGTTGTTCACATTAAGTTTACAAAATTTTCGGAATCACAAGCATAAAACACATACATATAGGTACGCACCATATTGCCATACACATAATGTATCGAATTACCGGTAAAAAATAGTAAATTACCAATAAAAATTTCACTGTATTTTTCGTGATTTACCGATAAACTGGTAAACAAATAACAAAAAACGATGACATCACATTATTTTAAATCCAACTTCCACTAAAAACTCCGTAACTTTTCAAACGTTCTAACAAATCGTTATCTCAGGTGCATAGTAACACCGACATAGCAATTACCACTATCCTTTGTAAAACGTCGCAGAAAGTCCTGGACGACCGCATTAAAAGTACACCCCCATACCCCCTTGATTGGTTCGAACGCCTAGCTGGGACACTCAGTGTCACGCGAGACTCTTCGGTTTTCAATGCTCGGGATCGATCAAACTCTTCGTCATCGCTGGAGGGAGGGAGGGATAGATGGTGGTGGTTGCAGCTTGTATTGGCGGAACGAAGAGCCGGGAATGGGCCGGCACACCTGCGTTTGCCACCGGGACAATAATTCCGCCCCCGATCCGCCGGTGGCGGCGGCGGCCACCGGTAGTATTGTCGCGGTGCCAAGCGCAGGTGTGCCCGCCGAGTTTTTCGGCCTCTGTCCCATCCCCCACCCCTCTCACGGTATCGCCGTAGCCGGCGAAAGTACAGGTGAATTATGGTATCGAGGACCTGGGAGAGTCACTGTTCATTCCGCGACATTCTCGATCGCGTTTAAAAATAGACCGACGCCCAGGACGGGATAGGGAGTTGGGATCGTTTTTAAAAATTTATTCGATCGCACGGGGGACAGACACATACAGGGTGATCCACGCAAATGTGATCTTGAATTATTCTATTGCCAGGTGTTCGATCGAACACTTGTTTCAAGGAGAGCTTTAAGGTGACTGGATCAAATTCTTGTGAACTCTCTTTTTCCAGAGTTTTGATGGTCACCGTTAGTTTTTTGTCGATAAACTTGTACTTTTTTTCGCCAATCTTTTAATGGATACTGAGACGAATTCGACAAGTATCGTAACAAATATTTTTTCTTTTAACCGTTGTGTGGGCAATCAAAATATTCACGGTTATTGAGCAGTCGGAATACTTCTATTATGAGAGATTAGATAAACATAGATAATATTACTTTCATACTTTTCAGAAACTTTTAGTCCTGCCTCCCAGCCCCCTATAAGTGTTGTTTTGGACAAGAATATGAAATATTGTGAAAGGAAATTTAAAAATGGGTACCTGGGTGTCCGGTTGCCTACAGAAGGGTTAAACCAAAAAACTATTAAGAAAATACAGTGATTCCTCGATGAATGCGACACGAGTTACGGCGTTATCCTCACCACTAGGGGTCCCTCTCTGGGAGCAGTGAAAAGAGAGTAAACGGAAGCTGAACACAGGCTCGTTTTCGAACAAAAAGTAAGTTTATGAGGGACTGAAAACGTTATCACTCTCATGAATGCTGCGAACCGGACCCGAGTTCGTCGCTCTCATGGAGACATTACTGTTTTATTTACCTTAATTAAGCCGATGTTCAAAACGGTTAAGAAACGACTGCTTATTTCTATTTATGACGTCTGCAGCGATGATTGAGCACGCAAAAAATTTGTCAATCTAACAGCTAGCAGTCGAATAATCTAAGCTGATCACGTTTCGTGGTCCACCCTATATACGCATAAATGCACGCGTGCACATACCGACGCATGTGGGGGAGAAAGAATGCCGTGTGGCGGGGCTAACTTTGTGTTGGTTTTCCTTTTTTTTCCGGCGAATCTATTGAAACAAAGCTTCCGATTGTTTGGACCTCGGGAGATTCGAATTAAACTTTGATGTACCAGGTGGACGAAACCAAAGTTCGATATTGTGTCGTAATAACGGGTGTGGCTGGGTACCAAGTATGGAATTCCTCGTGATACTATAAATCGAAACTATGGAATGTACCTTCTTTATGAGAATTAGTTGTTTTCGAGAAAAATATTGTTTATGAAGATATTTCGTTTCTACAGGGTGTATCGATAATCGTGGTATGAAGGAAATAGAGGTTGTTCCGTTTACGAAAGCAAGTCGAGAATGGGGAAGGAAATTTTTCCATATGGGACTTCGTTTTTGAGGAAAATTGAGTGTTTTCTGAGCATGTTTGCACGGTAGATTTTACGTGCCAAATTGAGACAGAAATCAAGAATGATGGAATTCCGTTCGAGCCTTCCTTTTCGAATTATTTTGAATATTTTTATTACATAATATTCATACGCCGTTGTAGATATGAGCGAAATACGCGTAAAATATGTCTGACACGACGGGTTATTCTACTTGAGAGGCGCATTTATCAACATTGTTTCACGAGTTAGTCTCATTTCATTCATTAAATTTAAGTAGGCCATCGATCGAGCCCGTATATCAGCTGGGAATCTACTGTTTTAAATAGTGTAACCTATTGCACGAGACGTATTTCATGCGTATTTTTTCCGTACTTTCAATAATTAATTACTTGGAAACGAAGCTTCGAATACAATTTTGTTATTCTTGATTTTCGTCGCAGTTTGACGCGTAGACTCCACCCTGTGAAAGAGTCCCACGTTATTATTAATACCCTGTATAGGATTGAGCTAACGTGTCTATTCGTTACTTATTTATTTTGATTGTCCAAAATTTAGTGTATTATAATAGTTTAATAAATTTCAAAGATCTTTTTCTCCTTATTTGGGGCCTGATAGAAAATAGAAATACAGTAAATAAGTTTCTATTTATTTCTAGTTTCTGCACAAAAATCTTTAGAGATAGATATATTTGCATAAAGAACTTATGTGTATTACATAAACTCTCGTAGTCGTTTTTAGTTGAAAATGGAACTTTATGCCAGAACATTGTATTCTGTAGTTTTCAGTCACGTTTGTGTGAGAAATCTCGTGCTTCTCGATTGAAATGTCATAGAGTTGGTTGACGATCGGCCTTGTTTCAGCCTTACTGACTACGAGAGGAGAACAAAAGGGAAGCTAGGCAGTCAATGAAACGATCGTGGAATCGAGTTCGCAACTCGCTACGCGTTACCAATTCCAAACGATGCAACTATAAACTACGCCCGACCATTATTAGTAGTACATTAGTATCTATTACCATTTAGTATCTTAACCAAGTTGTCTTTCATGGCACAAGTATCTAATGTTTATTCAAAGTTACATTTCCATCAATTAACCATTTGCAATAATCTTTAACTCGAAGAACTAATATTTAACAGGAATATTTAGACATAAAGAACTAATATTTAATAAGAATATTTAAATGTGAAGGACTGAATATTTAACAAGAATATTTATACATGAAAGACTAACATTTAATAAGATTTATTTAAACGTAAAGGATTAACAACTTCTTAGACATTTTTTTAGTGCACCTCCTGAAAAATGAAACTGATGGTTTTCTTCCAATGATTTATAAATCCTTAGAATTTATATTTCACTCTCTCATTGTTAGTGTTAAAATTAAAAAAAACTTTTAGTTCGAGGTGATGTGCGTCCCTATAGCAGTACCAGTGTAGTGTAAAGGGTTAACTTAGGAACACAAAAATTGAGTAGAACCTTAATTCGCTAGGGGAGGACAAAAATTATTCCAGTAATTATCACAGAAGTTGAGTAGAATATTATTATTTCAACAAATGATTTCACTAGGTGAGGAAGAAAATGATTTCTGTGTCGACTTAACGATTTACAGAAACGTATCAGAGCAGCCTGACACGTTTGTCAATTGAAAAGCCAATTGATTTCCCAGAAAACAACTATTACCGACGAAATCGATACCAACGTCGAGAATGCACTGACATTATACAATCATTGTCACAACATATTCAATCACACATAGATTACTCAATCAACAGACATGGAAGAACCCGTCTAAAATTTCCGTGACTATACGGATACAGATCGTACAGTAGAATCCTCTCAATTATTTTTTGCACACATTCCACGATTATCGATTAAGTAACTCCCGTTGAATTTATGCACAACTCTCTCTTCGCTTTTCAACGCATTTAATTATGTACAAAATATTAATAATTCGGCACCAGGTTTGCGAAAGTTTGAAGTGGATAGAGTACGAAGTTCGCCAAGCAGATTTTTATTTATAATTAATCAACCAATAACGTACCTCCCCCCTCCATAAATGACCAATTAAAACGGGAGTTTTTAAACTATACTTGATATTTCAGGTTTGCTGTCTGTTTATATATTATTGATAATTAAATAACAATGTCAATTTGCAGGATGTTAAATTCGGTAGTTTTCAGCCAATCGATTAAACATGTTTATCGTTGCATATTCGTCATCTGGGCGTCGATATACAAATTAATTACTGCCAACAATCTGAATTTATTGGAACCACTCGGATAGAAGAATGATGAATTCAGAATCGACAAATATTCAATCGACGAATCGAACGTTTCTCCTACCCAACTTCACGATACATTTTAATATCACCAATGATTACGTAATAATGCTAGTTCCCGAAACTTGGTCGCGATTCGAGACGATATCGGTAATAAATTCAATTACGTAAATTCGTTCGTATCTACCTGGTGGAACAGACGAAACTAACTGCACGGAATACACCATCTCTCTCGATCCCTTGGCATTTCCATTTATTGTGATCCTCGTCGATGAATCGAACCGAAGATAACGATTGCCGAGGGTGTATTAATTTAATGATATTCCCGGATCTGATTGGATAACCGCGAAACTCGGCTGAAGGCTGGGCGGAGGGGAGTGGTTCGAAATCGTAGAATCGGCCAGAGGGATAAAAGGAGGAGAAAAAAAAACGGACAGAATAGAGGCGAACAAACTTGCGTGTGCCCGCGGTATTGATTTCACGCAACGGGCCACGCGAACCCCGACTTTCCGCTGTTGCAGGTCAACGATACAAGTGCTGTTTTAAGCAAACGACTCGGGGAAAAGTTTAAGGGTGGTACGGCATCAATGTTATTACCTTAACTTAGAACTTATGTAGCTTTAGCTCTTTGAAGAAGTTTCCCTTGATCCTTCGCGGCATATTTCGTCTGTTAATTATGGATGCAGGATGGTTACGAAAGCTTTAGGAGAGTATATTATTTACAGGATGGAAGGAATATCCAGGTATTACGATTAGTAATTTGTTATTTTCTTAATGAAATCGCGATATTGTATTGGAAAATAGGGCCTGGCATTGTTTTGATGTCGTCGACGTGAAATAAAAAATTTGTTGTATCAAAATTTCTGTGTTCTTAGTGTTCTGATTTTTCAAAGAATTTGTTTATCAAAGGGATGTTTTTAATTTAGACGATAGTGTCGAATGAACAGTAGAATGCTTTGGGACGTAATATCGATGAAATCGTTGATTGACGAGTCCAGGAAATGACGTTGCAATGCACGGCGGCCATCTTGGATATTTCATTTAATACGAAACTTCAAAGGAAAATCAATTCGGACATAAAGAATTTTACAATATCCAGTATATTTTTCATCGGTATAATAAGTAAATTATATTGTTAAAGTTTGGTTCTTCCTGTTGTAGCAAAGGCAAAGAAAAGTGCAAAACTATATTATTATTCCTATAGGAATTTAGGATGGAAAGATACATTTCTATATTGGTTTTCATTGTGAAGTCCATATAATAGAGTTCAAAACAACGCGAAATATTATTGGAACCTTATTGCTCTGTTGTATGAGGATATCAGTAGATTGTATGTATTATTTATGAATTTATAGAACAACTGACATAGGAAATGCTTAGAAATATTCTACTGGAGTTAATAACATAATAACTTTTAAAAATTGTCAAATAATTATTTCTATACAGATTTAGTTACAATATTCCATACAATTATCAGTTTCGTTTTGATTACAAAGTCTTTCTGTTCTGACCAGTCATATTTATTTAAAGTCAAAATCCAATATCGGAAAGAACTCATTTAATAACCTAATATTTTCCAGGTAATTGGCAATTTTTGGCGGAGTTTAATTAAGAAGTGTTAATCAATACATTATAAATGGAAGTTCGGTTATTTGTATACCCTCTATAAAAAAGTGTAATATTCAGAAATGCCGAGAAATATTCAGGAGAGGGTAACTTGACTTAGTTATTGAAGTATTTGCATATTTTTCAACTGATAGCCATGAACACAGTAAACGTAGCCGTAATATCCGTTCGGAGGCACTTCGTTGAAGAAATTAAATACAAACATACTACCTTCTGAAGGGAGGACTCTCAAGTTCTGCTACACTTTTTAATAATCACTTACGTATATTTTCACGATAGTTTAACGTAATGGTCAGTCTTACAAAGTACATTTCATAAAATTAAAGAACTGCAAAGGGAGAGCACAATACAGTTAATTACTTCTTCAGAAATTCCAATTATTACGAGTGCTATTTTACTTAGCAAAATACAACAGAAAATGCAGGGTGGTCGGTGACTTGCGGTACAACCGGAAACGTGGTGATTCTACATAAAAATATTAGTCGAAAATGTAGAATAAAATTTTGTCATTTGATTCTTTGTTTTCGAGATGATCTAATTTGAAAATCTGCTAGATATGTATACAATTGAATAGGACTTGGCTAGCGCGTCTGGGTTAGGTCAATCTCGGTCGATTTTCTAACAAATGAAGTCTCAAATAAAAAAATTTTATTGTACATTTTCGACTTATTTTCTTTATGTAGAATCAACCCATTTCCTGTTGTATCATCAGTTACTGGCCACCCTGTATAATTTCACACAATCTTGACTAGATATTCATTATCATATTTATTATCGTTTTCACAGATACTCATTATCATATTGGCCCATATTCATGACCACCTCTTATTGTTATCTTACAAAATAATTAAAAAAAGAAAGGTTCTGGGATAAACCTTTTAATATCTTTTATCTCAGTTTCGAGCATGTTCTGCCATCATAAAAAAAAAAAATGTCTCTAACTTCGGTATTACATCGAATTCGTTTATACCACTACAGAAACTGTTGATTTTCAGATATTTACGATGCGTAGAAATTTAAGGAACATAAGAAAATTGAAACTCTTGTACAGGCTCGAGAATTTTATTTATGGTACGTGCTGTAAGGACCCAGCGACTTGGGGGTCGCTCAGTTGTCTATTATTCTCTAGTACTGACAATGAGAGGTTTACTACCGATGAGAAAAAAAAAGGAGTATCGACGTTACAGATATTTTTGGTATTACGAAATCAAGTGGTCAAATCATAACTAGATTACAATATTAGTATTGTAGGGCCCCAGGGGTTTGGAAGTACAGGCAGTCAATGACTAAGAAAGGTATCTAGGTGTAAAGGGTTTCTGATTTGGAGTCTCCAAATGGCCTATCGGTGAGAAGAGGCTCGAAGTATAAGAAATATAATAATGAATGGCCAAGTAATAAGAAGGCGGCAGTATTGGTGTTTTAGTGTCCCAGGGACTTGGTAGGACAGACAGCCTATCACTAAAAAGGGTATCTAGAAACAAAGGACCCCTAGATTAAAGCTTCCAGACGGCCTATCGATGAGAAGAGGGCCAAACTGCATGAAATATAATAATGAATGGTCAAGTAATAAGAAAATGGCAATATTAGTCTTGCAGAGCTCTGGGGATTTGGTAGTACAGCAGTCCATCACCAAAAAGGGTGTCTAGGAGTAAAGGCTTCCCGGATTAAAGCCTCCCAACGGCCTGTCGATGAGCAAAGGGGAGTATGAACAGTGTAGCGATGTTTCGGACTATGAAGTAAAGTGGATGGTTCATGAAAATGGGACACTTTTGTTCATCGGACCCTTTGACCCCGATATTCCGTTCTAGCACTTGCGGTACGGCGCAGCCCCACAAGAATCCATACGCTGCGGGAATGAATTATCGTCGACAGGAATTTCGAGGATCCACTGCCAGTTTGCGGATCGTGTATGGTCATCGATGCTTTCATCTGTGCAATGGAATAGCGCATGGACGGCTGGCCGAGTGGGGCGTCGTTTAGTCCGAGGACTATCACTATTATCCTTTCGAAACGACGTGACTAGGGCCATTAGGCTAATTACAGATAAACAGCTATCTAGGCATTGTCTTCGAGGTTATATGGGGTCGGTATACATAGGCGACAGCTCAAACGTTAGAGGACCGTCCATTATCAACGGGGGTATATCGTATGCGTTTGCTAAAATGGTCTACGGAAGTTAATAAAAGCTCGGCTAATTGAACCGTTCTACGCTTTCAGTCGGACCTACAAGACACTACCCGAGAGCGTAGCCGAGGTTTATGACCTTTTCATGACATAGCTGTGCGTGGATCTGAGTTTGCTTTTACGTTGTTGCCATGCACACTTTTATGAAGGTATTGCAAAATTTTATTTTGAATAGACATATGTGTGTGTTGGTATGCGCTGAAACTGGAATGTCCAAGGGAAAAAGAAGGCAAATTGATTGACTGGGGTCTCTCCACGATAACTTCGACGGAATGGTGAAGAATGTTGTAATTGTTACTACGAGGCAGGTGTTAAAAAGGTCCTTAGCTTAGAAGTAAAAGCATTTTTTTGTGGGTAAAGACATACTCTATACACTTAAAAAGAATGAGTCATAGTGGACTATAGGTGTGTATTGGGATCACTCACAAATAACTTCCGTTATACAGTATAAAAAATTGTAATACTAAATGATTAATTGGATATCAATAGTTAAATTCAACATAAATTATTGAGTTTAATGGTAATAGGGAAAGTATCATAGATTGATATACACACGCGCTCATAAGTGTTAGGACACTTATCGAACGTGGAGTAAATGTTACAAGACATTACGAAGTTGTTGAAACTCTGAATGAAATATTGTTTGGAATATTTTAAAGCCCTATGGATAACCTTATGCCACGATGAAGTTAATAAACGTGGTCTAAAATAAATCATGTTTACGAAACATTACATTTTCTGTCCTAATAGTTATGAGCTATAGTGTGACACTAAAATGACTTGGATCGATATAAATTTCGTAAAAGGTATATGACAGTTATTGATGACTGAATCTAATATCATTTTCCGTAATTACGACAAATAAAACGATCCTACGACATTTTGGCAGGTACTGTGAGTCATATTGTTAACTATATTAGAAATAATTATTTCCAGGAAA
This sequence comes from Dufourea novaeangliae, assembly GCF_001272555.1. Lineage (NCBI taxonomy): Eukaryota > Metazoa > Arthropoda > Insecta > Hymenoptera > Halictidae > Dufourea > Dufourea novaeangliae. The sequence continues at coordinate 170,940 of NW_015373964.1, forward strand.
TGCATCCAGTGAGACATTGTTTAGATTTGAAACGATTTTCAAAGGTGTCTATTCTCCGGAAAATTGACTTTCAAACCCGTGTCAGGGCAGCACCTCGATTCCACGGGAATTATTATAGGGCCGCGGCGGGACGAATTATTCGGAGGAATTTCATTTCAGCGGCGCGGAGATTATCGTTAATTATTAATCAGAGGAATTTTGTAACGCGCCGTGATTATCGACGATTCACCGGCACAATGAAACTGGCTGCACAAAGGAATCAACGTTTACTGTCCATAAATGGGTATTTCACGGTGGACGCATGCGCGTCAGATGATTCACTGCAAGAATACAGAAGCGAGAATAAAGGGTTAGAGAAGAAAAATACCACGCGAATTAGTTTTTAAATTATATTGTATTTTTCGTCTGCATATAAGATGTTAAATAAAAAACCATTCGATATTTACATGATACATGGGAAACATTACACTGAGTGAAAAAGCTTTAGTAAACATAGATGGAAAGGTCAAACGTTTTGGAAATATAAATATTTTTGTATGTTAACATCATGATTGATTTACTGGTTTCTATAGCTGCATGTGATGTTTACCTCAGTGTTTATAAACAGCGTTCTGAATGTCTTTATTCAATTTCCATACATACTTTATGACAGAATATTTGATCGGCAATCAGCCGATAAATGATTTAGAAGAATTACGTAATCGAATCTACTATGCTTGTCAAATAATTCGATGGAAATGTGGAATTTTCGAGAATTCGCCACTCTGTAAGACGAAAATGCCAAGCGTGTATGGAAATAGGAGGATATGTGTAACACTTTTTGTAAATATTGAAAAGCCAGTAGTATGTAAGTTTTTTATGATGCTAACATACAAAATGTTTATATATCAGAAAGGGTTGACCTTTCGATCTATGTTTACCAAGGCTTTCTTACTCATAAGGGGACACCGCGAACGCTGATTCGCGGATTGGAATGAAACTTTGTGGGTTTACAGAATGATTTAAGACAAGAATAACTTTACTAAAACTTTTAGGCCTTCCTCGTTTTCCAAATAAATCAAGAACTGTAAATTGAATTAACTTGATACTAACTTTAATTTCATCTGTGCAATAACACCGTTATCTTGTTGACGTTCTGTTTTCAAGACATTAGCTATTATCCGCTTAAATAATTTAAGGGCAGTGCACAAAGAAGTCGTAATAATTAATAATGAATACACGATTAGAAAGTTGTTTCAATTATTAATTATTACGAGTAGACTTGTTCCATTTCCAAAGAAAACATCCTTACGATAGCATTTTACAGTTAAACTTCTTTTGATTAATTTATGAGAATATTGTACACAATTGACTATGTTATTATAAATATAAAAAGAGGACATCTATGTCCTACTAAAACTACCATTAACTCATTGTTTTCCAAAAATCGGCTTATACCACTTTAAAAAAACGGCTTAAATATTGAATAGTTTTTCTTCGAACACCCTGTATTAGAACGGGAACGAAAGAGGGATTAATGGAAATTTAAATGGTCTTGATAAGACCAACATGTATTAGATTAGCTCGCGAATACGGGTAAACAAGCGTTCGGGGTCCCTTGATGAAACCAGTGTGACTGTAACTGTGTTACATGTACTGCCGTCAACGAGGTGCTTATTGTTGGTATCCTGTTTGCCGCGCAACTGCCGTTGTAATGCGGTATAACAGGTATTTGTTGAACAGCGCACTATTTGCATGTGTGCGTTAAATTCATATGGAACATTGGAATATGTACTTTTCTGAACGGCGATCAAAAATGAGTTCTTGTTCGTTAATTAATTAATTTACCGTGCGAATGGAAATGGTATTGTTACGTTACTTTGTTATTGTGAACACAGTTTGACGTTTCGTAGTTCCTTGTGAGGTCGATGATAATTAAAATAAGCACCCTTGCGTGTTTGATTTTCTCCCGTGTTTGGTTATCATTAGACGGCGGAACTTTATGCGGATCTATATCTTTGTGAATTATTTTATGAAATGAAGAGTTAAACAGAGGTATTGCTTCTATATTATTGATATTAACCCCTTCAATTTAGCATCACAAAAACAGCCGTCATATCACCTCATTTTGGTAATATTATAAGAAAAAAAAAACACTCGTTCTTTTTAATTAAGGTTAAAAAGTGGACTTTTGGCCGGCTTGTTAAGTCAAATAGTCTACAATGCGGCGTGCGAAAATGCTTTCACCGCTTAAGCTTTTAACTGTTTTATTTCATTTTGAAAACGTGCACTTGTGTGCTTAATTATTTGTAAGTTATGATGACGAGTATACTCGACAAAAGCAGAGTAAATGCATTTGCTCTAAAATTGGAATAAATTCTAATAAAATGGCAAAATTACTCTTACGACTTGAGCGCCATTAGCGCCTTATTAAACAAGCCTCGTCCATATAATGCTGCGTATTTCTTTCCTGTCGAGAGATTTTTTTCTTTGTATGTTTCTTTTCGTCCTAAAATATTCTAAAATGTGTTAAAATTACGAATATGTTTTTCGTTTCACCTAAATTTTACTTTAAACAGTAAACGCAAATTTGTTCTTTGACGAGTATACTCGCCATAAACATTGAAAGGGTTAAAGGGTTAATAAGTAGAGCTTTCCAAAGTAATCATTACAATTATTAGATGCACCAATAAGTGTTGCACTATTTCTTTTTAAGAAACTCTTGATAGTTGAAATTCAAAACGTCTTTCTGCCTTCTTCATCTTTAAAAATAATATAGAGCTTCAAACTACGAAAACCAATATTACTGAAGCAGCCATAGGTTTCTGATTTCCCAGAAAGAAAAATGATTGAATTTGACTTTATGGTGGATTACTTATTAGTGTAGATAATATTTATTACAATTGGAGTTCTAAGGGATGATCCTCGGTTAGTCATGATAGTGCTTAGACTGGCCACGTGTATACAAATATATTGAATAATTTTTTAAAATACATTTAAAATGTAATACATTTTTAATATGGATACAATTTTAACAAGATCGTCATCCTGTTAAGGAAATAGTCGATTATTCTTCGACATATTAAGCATAAATTCAGTCGAACATTAAACACGTCTACTTTAATAAATACTACAGAAAACACTAGTAGTTCTGAAATGGCCGTCCGTTCATCATTCCACGGTTGGGAACGAATATTCGTTGGCCTCTGCCCATTTGAATCGGTAAGTCCCTTTTGACAGAGTGCGGGCGCGAAATTCAAACGGATCGCGACGGTATCAATAGTTTTGCGGTGTTTCGGTTCAGCGAACGTCAGGAAACATCGAATAGCTTGAGCCCAAAGCGATATTCATCGAAGTGAAAATCGGTTGAAAGCTTGAATGACGCTTGTGCGTATCGCACCTCGATTTGGCGCAGTGATTAATAGTCACCGGCGTAACCTGTACATGCAGGCAGTGGTTCGCAAAATGGTGAAACCAGCATGAAACGGCTCTTGTACGTGGTTCCACCCTCCACCCCCCTAACCCAACTATCCCTCTGTAAAATATCACTTGAAATGTGGCGCTACGCTTTCCGCGATATGGCAAGGCTCGTTCAATTATCGAACCGATCGGTTTCGGTGTTATAATCGATTCTAGAATTAGTGAGATTATCTTTCGAATTAACGACGATCGCAGGTCTCGAAAGAACAGTTTATAATAGTGTCGCGAGTACGAAATTAGTTGGGTTTTGTTACGCGAATTTCTTTCATTTTATTCATTCTGACGAATATTACCCTCGTAAATATTATATTTAGACTGCAGATTTTACGCATTCATCGTATAGACGAGTGTTATCGTAAAACTCGGTACGTTCGAAAGTTTAATAAATTGCGATTATGATATTACATTATTTGGAACGTGACAGAATCCTTAATAAGATCTGTTTGATTCTATTTGACTTCGTTTTCTGTAAATTACCTCGTGAAATTTGTGTTTGCATAACTTCGGCCGTGTAGTGTGTGTTGAACATGGAGATGCGTAATATTAATCGATTTATACTACTCGTGGAATGGAGAAACAATATTGTGATATATGCTAACAAGGGAATACAACCAGTGACAATCGCAGATTTCGATGTAACTTTGTTAGAAAGTTGTTCTTATCACAATATTCGACACATAGGGTAAAGGCACCAATGAATGAACACTTAAGAGATTTTGTAATTATTAATGTTGAGTTTTAAATAATAATAGTATTAATAAATATTTGGTACATGAAAATTAGATTTTTTAATATCTATACCATTTTATAACGTATAGATTTCAATTTGAAAAATTGGAAAAGTATAATTAATGAATTTAAAAGAAGATACAGATTTCACCAGTGAATCAACATTAATCAATAAATAGACGTTTCTAAATGATGCCTCGAAAATTGTTTGAATATGAAACAAGAAACTGAAAAGGAATCCATATTTAGTCATTCGTCTATTTTAATAACATTATTTACTCATTTATTCACTGGTACGTGTTCATTTTCTGGTGCATTCACCCTATCTTTTTTTGGCTGCTACTACCCATATTGAAGTGATTATTACAGTCCCCAAAGATAGTGGTGGGAAATATACAGGGTGGTTTAGGACGGATGATACAACCGGACAAGTTATTACATGCAAAAATAAGTCGAAAATGTAGAATAAAATTTTTTCGTATGATATTTCATTTTCGAGATAATCGAATTAGAAAATTCATGTAACATGTATGTATGTGCTGACAATTAGTAGAAACAGAAATGTGAAATAATGAACAAACGCGTTAGCTAAGTCCGATTCAATTACACACTTATTCAGTTGATTTTGGAATTTGATTATCTAGAAAACGAAGCATTAAACAAAATAATTTTTATTCTGCATTTTCGACTTATTTTAGCATGTAGAGTGACCTCTTATCCCGTTGCATCAACCGCCCTGACCTACCCTGAATTTCATCGAATATCTCGGAAACTATTAGAGGATAAATGGATTCCTCTAGAATCTAATAATATAGCTGGGTTCCTTATTAAAAACACAGAATATTTCCATTTAAATTGTTTCCCTACCTCTGAAAATTTCCGAGATTTTCGACTAAATATATTCCAGACCCCTAATTTTGGCAGCTGTTTCAATCACTTTAATATAGGCAAAGGTAGTTAACACTAGAACTACCGACGATAAACGCATATTTGTTTCGATCGGTGGATAAACGTAAAAAACTTTGGAAAATTTAGAAATTAAGAAATTGACTAATTTCTTCACTTTCATATCGTAATAAAAGGTGCAAAAGATCTGAGGTAATGTACTGTCATAACATTTTAATCGTCGTTGTAAGAGTGTATTGAAAAGTCATTTTGACTTGCTTGGTAGTTTTAGTGTTAAAAAAGTAAATACTTGTCAAAGATTTTCCGGAGAACTAGTTCCAACGAAATTGCATCAAAATCGACGATTGTCACTTCGGTATGTCGCCCCGTTTGGTTGTCCACAAAAGGGTTAAACTATTTGCTATAGAAAAAGCCTTGATTGGAACACTCTTATCTATAACAAATATTTTCAGAGATAATTGCGTGCATTACTTCAAATGGGCCACCCTGTATAATAGGAGTCCACCTATTTTTCCCCACCACCTATCGTTCCACTGATCTTTCGTTCGAGCGGACCTCAGCTACAGTTCAGTTAACTAGACGCTACTAAAATTTCGTTCATATAAACGTAGTTCCCCTGTATATGATCCTCTAATTGTTTCGAGCATCGTGTTACTGTTCTCCATAACGGCTCGTACCCCTTTACCCAATCCTCCAACAATTCAAACCTAAAGTTCCTCCACAGGCCATACACCTCAAAACTCAGTTCAATGCTCCACGCTTGTCCTTCGATACTCAGACACGCGATAAGTGGCGAGTAAAATTATAGAGGGGGGGGGGGGGGGGCACCCAGTGGATCGTGATGTACGGTCGTCAATTTATTCCCGTCAACCGACCGATTTCAGGTACATGCCTTCCGGTACGGCAGGATTAATAGCGGGAGATTAGAAACTCAATTATACGTGACGCGCCTCGGGTTCCGTCGTGCACACGGTAGCCGTGTAATAATATTTTAGGCCGTGAAACGAGACAGATTTTTCATCGAGGGAGGGAACGGAGCCCTTGCTTCTACTGGAATAAATTCCGTTCCGTCGCCCGTGTGTTGTCCTCTGTACGCGAGCATCCATGGTAAACAAGTGGAAATTTCAATTCCCGACATCATCATCGTGGGAGGGGGGGGGGGGGGGAAAAGGGGGGGGGGGGGGTACGAATTGGAAAACGATCCCGATAAATATTCGGAGGGGCGGCCCACGCGAGCGCGACGATCATTGGCTGGTCGTTTATTTTCACCGGGGAAAATAGACTCGTCCAGGTTTTCGCGCGGCACAAAATGGCAGGTTCGGTGTAAAACGGGCGTAGAACGGGGTGAGTGGCGAGGTTCGTTCCGCGATGGTCAGAGAGAGTGCAGGCTGTTGGAGACAGGATCGTGCACGGGGCCCGATTCTGTTTAAAACGCCGGGTAGTATTTAATTGATGGGCGGGGTAGTAATCGACGATACACCGATTGGTCGCGGGACGACGGGCTTGATATTAATTACCGGGGGTTTGTTCCCGCGCGTTACGTGGATACGACGTGCACGGAATGGAATTAAATCTTTATCTTCTGATATAGAGTTCATTTTTCGTTTTTTTTTTTTAAATACCAATCTTCTTAATTATAACACCTACGTTGGTATTGTATACAGGGTGTAATAAAAGTGTTGTAAGTCTCTGAAAGGGGTCACTCGTGAAGTGATTTGGAATAAGTTTTTCCTTGGAAAAAAAGTTGTGCGAGGTTAAATGCTTTGTTAACGAGATATTAACGAAAAATCTTGACCAATTAGTGTGCGGGTCTGCCGGCTGAGTTTAATTAGATTTTTTTTGTAGAAAAATAAATTCGAAACTATAACCACAAAATGTTTTAAATATCATTAAACATGGTGAATATATTATTATGATTTGAGGCAGCATGGCAATCTCTGGTGTAGGACAGCTGGGTTTTTATTCATAGTACTGTCGGCAAATTTCGATGTTTAAATATTTTAAAATCTAATTCAGCTGCAAGTGCATTCATGGGACTTTTAGTAAGATCGTAACCCAAAATATACCGCGGAAAAACTTTCAATCAATTAAACCATTCTGCAGTCACCAGAAATGGTGGATTCTAAATTGAGAGAATGGAATATGAATGAATCCCATACTTTCCAAGTGTGTACTCACATTTGACTCTCACTGTATACTACAAGAAAAATAGTACACTACTGGTTAGTTAAGAAAAGTACAATTGTGTTCAACATTTCAAAAAGATCATAAAAATAATTTCTTTGGAATATTACGGAATTTGCAACACAATTCAGAAGACAACTGTGACTTTAAACCTTTTAACGGCAGTACATATACATAAAAGATTTAGTAAGAGAAAACTATACAGCGTGTCCCAAAATAGCTTCGAATCCCTGAAATGAGGGTTTCCTGGGTTGATTTGAAACAACTTTTTCCTTAGCAAAAATGTTATCCGAGGCTTCGTTAACGAAATATTAACGAAAAACGCCGACCAATCAGAGCGCGAGTCTGCCGACTGAGCTTCCGCGGTAGGTTGGCTTCGCGCTGCGATTGGTAGCCAACGCTACCGCGGGAACTGGACCCGGCATACTCGCGCTCTGATTGGTCGGGATTTTTCGTTAATATCTCGTTAACAAAGCCTCGGATAACATTTTTGCTAAGGGAAAAGTTGTTTCAAATCATCCCAGGAACCTTTTATTTCCGGGAGTCGAAGCTATTTCGGGATACCCTGTATACATTTTTTGTAAGTCTCATAAGATTGCACACGTAAATCTTGATGGTCACTGTCATCTGGAGAAGATAGATAGTTCCTCGTCGTCTCGAGGCCGAACATCGATATACCCGTCGTCGTTCGATGAGTTCGTCGCGTTATCGCTGCAGCCGGTAAAAAAAAAGAAAAAAGGTTCGCGGCGACAAGAAACTGTACCGAGGACAGGTCGCGTGTCGGCCATTTTGCAGTGGCAGCAGGCGCAGTAACAGTGTTTCGCAGATATACAGCATTATCTCGAACACGTTAGTCGTTCCCCGCGAATGAAAGAGTAGGCATATTCATTCATGGAACAGACGTCTGAAGAATGGACGTCCACGGGCAGAGACAGTCGGTCCCTGCGAACGGCTATAGAGCTTCCGACACGGGGAAGTCTCTTTTAATAAATGAAAAAGGACGCCCGTGGAGAACAGCCGTCCGCGATGTTCCGACCGTTTTGCGTCCGAAATTCTAGAGGAAAAAAGTTCGTACGATCTGACACGTTAATAATTTCCACGAGTCGCGTTGGGTTATCATGCAAGTTCGTTTCGCCACGTTTCTACGCACGCTTCACGGTGTATTTCCGTCATATTTGTATACATTCTGCGTTCTATGAATATTTTTCGCTTCGAATTGAGACTGTGAAGTATATACGAGCGCAGAAATTTCATGAATAACGACCATAGTTATGTCTACATGATGGAACACTAGAAAACAATTGAGATGCTCGGAACAAAAATGATCGTTGTTAAATGTTTCGGTTCTTGTGGTTTTGAATAGATTTGAATAGTCAGAAGCGAGATTCTTAACACGGTGGAACCTATACTATTAAAAACGACCTATTTACTGATTTATTCTGAACATTTAACACGTAGTAGGTACACTGGTGCGAATTTCCACCGGCGAAGGTTTCAAGAATATAATACGTTTGACTTCCTACGGTCAAACGTATAGCATTTATTCAATCCTTTTCGTCGCGCGACAATAAATCGTAACCGTGGGCCTTTTCAAACGAGCATTTCAAATATTGAATCAACTATTGGCGCAAAAATCGTCACGAACGTATGTAACGACCTAATATTTACCTGCGCGCGTGGGGATGTGCAGAGGTGAGAGAGAGAGAGAGAGAGAGAGAGAGAGAGAGAGAGAGAGAGAAAGAGAGAGAGAGAGAGAGAGAAAAACGAAAGAATTGCTGGCCTAGTTGAGCCCGTTCGACGAAATTCGCAATTACCGCCGGGTAGAAACTATATCAGACCTGGTTAAGATACGAATTTACAGTCAGTCACGAATCATGCTTATTTATGCAGGGCTCAAGTGTTTGCGGACGCATTTGCACGCGGCTCTGCCGATACTACGCCCGTGTTCCCGCGATCCAATCCGACGGATATTAATTGTTCGGCTAGTGATGTATTCGCGTTCCACGTCCCTTCAGTCATCGCACGATCTTTCATCGATTCGACTTAGAACTTACGAATCCACGACCAAACAGTTAGCATAAGTTGGAGTAACTTTGACTTATTGTTAGTCAGGGGTAACTTGGTCCTAAAAGTCAGAAAATTATTATTTTCGATTTTGCAGCTCTTTTGCAGGTGTGTAACTGAGTAATTGCAACACTTTGCCCTTGAAAATCATACAAATAATAAATAAGGGGTTTGATGAAGAGATTTTACTTCGTTATATTTACTTCTTCGTTGATTAAAAATTTCATTGCTCTTGATTCTTTATTAATGAAGATTTTATTAACACATTGGTGAGATTTTTTCGATTAAACTGATACCAAACACGACATAATTTGGATGATTTGCAATTTATTTGAAGTGATATTGACAGAAAAGTAGTTAATAAGAAATAAATAAATCTTATCGGAATTATATCGTGTTTGGTATCATTTTAATCAGAAAATTCACAGCAATATATTAATAAAATCTTCATTCATGAAGAATCGTAAATAAAATTTCATTGGTGCAACAGTGTTATCACACTGGTATGCAGGCTTCTTTTTCATTTAATACCTGATTACTTCAGGTTTTACTCCTTCGTCTGCTGCCTCTATTATCGCTGTCTGTAAAATACAAAAGCGAGAAGTCGAGTTTCCGCTCGAAATTTCTGAGATGCAGAAATCGTATCAGTCTGTTATATAATACTAATAATAAGTTACTATTATTATTAATCTGTAATATAATACTTGATACTCGCATACGCTCTCGAGTTTCGAGTGTTTAGCAAGATTTTATAGTGTGTTCAGTTCGACGAGTAAGTAGATCCCACATAACACGATACTTTTATAATGCGAACTAAAAATTACTGAAGAAGATTCATTTGTAACTTGGAAACATATGCATTTTTAAATTCGTATATCACGAAATTCGCATAACGTGAAAGATATACAGAGTGTTAAGAAATTATAGGTTCAGTCATAGTTATGGTCCTAATTCATGAACAAATGTATCAATCTAAAATTTTCGGAGTACATATTAAGCACTTATGCTAATAAATGTCTATGTTAAACATTATTTAAAGATATCGTGACAAAACAAAATTAGAAATTTTTTCTGAATGTAGCCAAATAAGTGGTTAAAAAAGTGATCAAAAACTTAATATACCATGAAAAGTAATAAGTTTATTGAATACTAGGTTTCATGATACAAATATTAAATTTTTTGATATTAACACATCACCGAACCACTTTTTTAACAAGTGAACCTATCATTTATTAACAGTCAAAAATTGGCTACGTTCAGAAAAAAGGTACCCAATACCCTGCAAATATCAGATTCATTGATACATTTGATCACGAGTTACGACCATAACTATGACTGAATTTCTTAACACATTGTATACCCGCATTACAAACTGACAAAAACAGACTAAAAAACAGTGAGGTTCACACTCGTAAGTTTCTTCCCGTTAGATTCAGATTTCAAATTTATCACGAATTTACACTTCGATCATGTTCACAGCACACCGGTTCGGTCCACGTTCCCTCGCCCCGACGAACGTCGTTTCGCCGATAATAGAGAAGTAATTAACGCATCGTCGAAACTCTCCGGATCAAAGAGTGACGTCCTCTTTCAAAAACCGATCCTGACAGAGCCATGGAGGAGTCGGGTTGGGTGGAGGGGAGGGGACGAGGTAGAGGAGGAGAGGATTAATCGAGTCGGAGCCAGGGGACAGAAGAGACACGGATAAGCAGAGGCACTGAAAAGCGAACGCGTGAATCGTCCGTGGAGGGGTGGGGTAGCGCAGGGCGAGAGCGTGGGAGGAGAGAACATTTCTGAAAAGCTCGTGGTCGATCCACTTTCATCCACTTTCTCATCCGGCGGCATCGAGTGCATCAATATATTCGGCGGGACATGATTTACGACGGGCATTGTTCGCGGGGACGTTTATCTGACTCCACCACCCACCCCTCACCCCCTGCCACCCCAACAAATCGTTTCGCGTGAGGGACCGATCCGTGGTATCCTTGATTGAAGTTTACTTTGACGGGGAGACAAGAAGCTGCGGTGGCTTCTTCGTGACGCGAGCCGGAAGAAACTAAGGGAGGAAAGTACGAACGGAAACGGGGGGTGGGATATCCAGGATAGACGAGGGGTGGCGACGGTTACGAGCGAGAAAATCTGTCGGTGGTGTTTCGATCGTACAAAGTGGGAGAGAGATGAGAGCGAAATGAAAACGCTTCGTTATCGTGATACGTCGTAAAAAATCGCGGACGGTCTATGGGGGTTGGGGGGTTGACGCGCAGAGGGGAAGCTGGCGAGAGAGGAGATAACCGTGGAGATTGATAGATGGACAAAGGGAACACGGAATTTTGTTAAAACGTGGAACAGAGGAGGAACTAATGAATGATTCTGATCTTGCCTCTATCCAGTGAAAGAAAATAAGAAATACACGGGGTGGAAGTAGGGGTGTCGGAGGAGGGGTGGTGGGATTCTTGGTGAATAAAGGCGGCTCGTATATAAGCCCGTCATTTTCGCATTAACGATGTGAAAGGAATATTGACTTACTGTTTCTGGGGTACAGTGTACAGAGTAATGGAGATTTATCGACGCTCGGGCTTTAAACGTCCCCGTCATCGTCGACGACAGCGCCGGGCCGCGTTGTAATCATCCCTTGCTACTTGAGTAATCGTGTCGCGTTTATTCGACCTACCCCTACAGAGTAGTCAAGCTCGGACCGATTCGCTGGGTTCATTCATGGGGACCCGATAAGGGTCGTGGAGGCGTGTTTGCCCCCTCCCCCACCCTTTAATCTTCTATTTTCTTTTCCGACGATTGCTGTGTGCCTTCTGGTGGTAATTGAATTCTGTTCTTTGACCATTAAGGTATATTAAAGGTCTAATTAGGCGTATTATTAGGAATTTGGAGCGATTAACGCTTTTGGAATGAATTCGTCACTGGTCTAGGTTCGTGAAAGCATATACCCTACTGTCTATGAGTATTGGGGTAGTTACCGAATGTGAGGCAATCTTGAAGAATCACTGTAAAATAATTGATGATACTACATACATATTTTCTAGAGAATATGAAGTCATAGTATGAGGGCTGTTCAGAAAATGAGGTTTTTATTTATAACTCACGCACAAAGTGAACTATCATTTTTGACCTTCACACTGATGACTACTGCTCTGTACTGGGTCGACCACGAAACGTGATCAGCTTAGATTATTCTACTGATAACTGTTCGATCGAACATTTTTGGAGAACTTTAAAATGTTTGTACCAAATCTTTGGTCAACCCTTTTTCTCCCACAGTTCTTAAGGTCACCTTCAATTTTTTATAGATGAACCTATAATTGTTTTACGCCCATATTTTAGTGGTTACTCAAACGATTTTGACAAGCTGCTAAAAGGTGGGCGTAAAAAAATTATAGGTTTGTCTATAAAAAACTGAAGGTGACCTTGAAAACTCTGGGAAAAAGGGTTGACAAGTAATTTAGTACAATCATTTTAAATTTCTCCTTGAATCATGTTATATTAGTCAAACAAATTTCCGATCGAACAGCTAGCAGTAGAATAATCGAGAAGATTTATGCACTTCTCCCATCGTGGCATTAGCTCGAAGATTCCCTCTCGGTAGAAATCCGACTATTGATGTTCGAACCATCCGGAGATCTATTTGCTCCAAGAAGTTTCTTTAGTGGTCCAAAACAAACGAAAATCGGATGGGGCCGTAAACCTCTATCAATTGTCTATGAATTTCGATGGGAGACACATGTTTAGTGCATAAAAACCAAATCACAGAGATTTTTCACGCGGGACCATGTTTCAAGTTGTGTCGCCATTAGACTGTGTTATAGAGAAGCATCCGCTTACTTCAATGATATGAGTCGTACTGTTGGAACAGTTGAGTCATAGGAAGTGTTTACACATAGGGAGACTAAACTTCCCCTAGCATCCAGGGAACTATTACTGAGGGAACCTTAGTTACTGATCATCCTTTGTAATTAACCTTTAGACTGCCAGGGATGTCCCTTTTGGGACATTAACAAAACTTGAAATTCAGCGCAGTGTATATGTTATGTGTATACATAAATTTTTGTCCAAGAAAGACTACTTTTTTAATGAAAAATGCTGAGAGTTTAAAGGTTAATAACAGACTCAATGTGGATGAAATATCACTATTTCTTCAGTTGAAACAATACCTCGCCTTTTGCACAGTTATCATTCTTTCATTTATGTATGAAACCTTTCTTGTCTTATTTTTTACTGGCTTTATATAAGATTAATGTCTTGAAGGCACATATATGAGTAGCAAGAATGATACTGAAATGGAGTCTTATAATTAATACATGATCTTTTATTCTAAAGGTAGATTGACACGATTAGTAATAGAAATTTTAGAGGGAATATGTTAAAGTAGTATTATTTTACAGACGAACCCCCTGTGCGAGTATCCACCATTATTGCTGTTCCACGGACATAAAGCGGTAGAAGTAAGGAGGACAGAATAGGGAAGTTAATGCAGATGGAGCGTAGGTAGGTCTCTAAGCTCCAGAGCTCATTTTGGACAGCGAACGTTCACAGTAAATATGGTAATATTCAAGAATATATGTAAATTACATATATATATTTATAGTATGTAATTTAGCATACATGTTTATAGGATATTAAGTTAAGAAAATTCAAAACAAGGTTTAATATTTAGGTGTATATTTTAAGTACTTACTTCATGCTATTAGAGGATTACGGATTTTTCTGTAAATCCTCATTTTCATAGGCTGTTTAGAAGAAAATTCTGAAAGTTTTATACGATTCTTCTCTAGATCATCCTGTATATGTATTATATAAACATTCAAGAATATCCATACACATATAAAACATAATATTACGTGTACCAATAAGTATTATTCCATTTTATTGAAAAAAATTTATCTACTTATCCTATATTAACAATATTCGTTATTTATTCCCATCCTCCACCTCCATCTCAGCAAACAGAAGACTGAAAACATATTGTAAATCGAATAAATTGTGACCATATTGGAACTACAGTGAATTATTGGTACGCCTAATACATATACAGAATGATCTACATAAAGATCGTTTAAAGATTTCAGACCCTTCCTGTAAAAACAATCTACAAAAATGACGATTTATAGAAAAATCCACAGCCGAATAATAACATAAATCAATACTTAAAATATACATGCAGAATACTTTCGTATGCTCTGAATTTTCTGCCAACTGAAGAATCTATAAATTTTTATGATTCAATAATCAACGAAGCGCAACGAAATTTTTAATCTCCGCTTATAAACGAATCTATGCCCTGTACAAAGTCCCCGGGATTCCCATCTCCAACGAAATCGTTATTTAATACACCGTTCCACTCATCTTTATAAAGTATATCCGATCGGACCATTTTTCCGGGCCGAGGCTCTCGATCAGCATTCAATCGCTTTTGAGTCTTTGTGCGCCGGGATCTTAATTAACTCAGAACGAAATGCAAATGTATACACACGTCTGTTCCACACGAGCAGCACTCGAAAAATCGGGGGCAGAACGCGACGATACAATTTTCCATACCTATCGGGGACCAAGTTGTTAAAGCTCATCGATTTCCAAGAGATTTTCCTCTAATTGTGTTCTGTAGACATATCTTCTAACTTTCTGACCGGCGGTGTTCCACGGGAATATATCTGGATCCTTTTAAAGAAAATGACATTTTACATGTTTCCTGTACAAATATTTCACTATTTCCGATGGTAAAAACTATTTCTTTCTAAGTCGTTTAGTTTTTAATATAGGTACGTAACAGTCTAAAAATGATATTTTGTGCATGATTTGTAAGTTCATATTTTTAAAACGGTGTAAAGTTCACCACATAGGGGAATTAATGTAAAGTTTATCATTTCTACGTACACATAGAGATTTGTCCTAAATTCATTCAATACTTCGAAGGTAGCGATTGCTTCTCGTTCAATTCCTACCGAACAGTTACGAAGTTACCAAATTTTCGCACCTTTGATTTGCTCTCCTCTAAAGTCTGAAAATTGTGACTTAATACACTCTGGCTCTGCGGTACAGATATTTATACAGGGTGGGGCATTTAAGTTGACACATGGAAATATCATAAAAACACAGCATTTAATAAGGAAGTATTTTAGACAAAAGTTGTTTGGTTTTGAGGGAAAAAAACAATGACATTATTTATTTTTAATCTGGTGAACGTTCTAAAAATCATTTGAAAGTTAACTTCGTTTTTTTAAATGGATACCTATATTTTCTTGAACAGATCATTAACCCTTTCACTACTACGGGTGACTATAGTCACCCGCCACAAAACGACACCCGCACACGACGGGTGACTATAGTCACCGGTCACAAGATGCCACCTATACACAACGGGTGACTATAGTCACCCGCTCCAAAAATGGAACCAAATGTTAAGATAAATGGTATCGCTTCGTGTATTTCTGTTCGCAAACAATTGCAAGCGCTATTACAACGTTCGATTTTTTTCGACATTGTTTTGTCATTGACCCGTGGGCCTCAAATGTATAATTATACTCAGTTGGTCGTAAGTCGAATGTATCAAAATGTTCTCACTTTCGGCAATCTGACACGTTTTTTAAATTTGTTATCCATTTAGAAAAACGAAGTTGCCCTTTAAGTGTCCTTCAAAACGTTCACCAGATTAAAAATAAATAATGTCATTCTCTTTCGCCCTCAAAACCAAACAACTTTTGTTTAAAATACTTTCTTATGAAATGCTTTGGTTTTATATTTTCATGCGTCAACTTACAATGCTGCAACCTGTATATCAGGACAGCTTTGAAACAGGATTCGAATAACCCCCCAATGTGAGGGTGGTGGTTTATTACTCATGGGCATTCTAAATATTAAACGCGGAAACGAATGTGCGCCGCGCTAGTCCGTGTGTGTTCTTAATACCCCCCTAAAGGTTTAATCAGTTGCGTTTTAAATAACAAAATAGCGGCTCGCAATTCGGGACAGCTGAATTTAATCATGCATGATAACGAAGAGCTTTTAGAGGAGGAGTGTATCGAAAAATTTATTAAATGAAGTTCTCGGTTGTGTGGAGTAGACTGAAATGGCTGTGTCAGGGATGTATCTCGGAGAATGAAACAAAAAATATTTTTCGATAATGAACGATTTGTATTGTATTTGACTTTTTTTATAATGGAAGGAAAATAATTAAACATTGTAATATATACGTTTTTATTTATATCAATCATGGGTGTTCTATGGCTATTTTCGTAATATCCAACAACGGCTGTTTTTGACAAGAATGAATAAAATATTGTTTTTGATATGTATATAAGAAAATTCAATGACTGGTAATATCTGAAAAGTACCAAATCTTGATCAAGAAAAATTCTTAGAATTTAGAATGGTCCCATAAACAATTGAGCAAAGATGTAGATAAATTGGGGTGTATCACTTTGCGAACATCCCTTGTGGATACTATAAGAGCAATGTAGGCGAGTCGAATGATACTTAAAATCTTATACAGGGTGTCCCACCTAACGTGAGCACCTTCAATATTTCACTTGTTTTTGAAGATACAGAAAATGTGAAGAGAAAGTATTAATTAGTTAGAAGGAGCAAACAGTATGAAAAGCAAAAATTTGTCTGAAGGTCATATTTTTCGAAGTTCCAAGGTCACCGATGTTTTTTTAAATGACATTACATGTTTTTATCGACGTGGCGTAATCATTGAAGTCAGGACTAATCCAATGACCAATAATACTATGACCTTCATGTGACCTTGAATACGAAAAATCCACAAATGCATGAGAGAAGATTTAAATAATAAACTAACTACGATAGAGGGATTAGTGCAAAAATGTATCGAAGTTGATGTACATCACTTTGAGCATTTACTAAAATAAATTTTAAGTGAGATACTAAAGGTGCTCAAATTAATTGGGACACCCATTATTTAGTCTTACAAATAAATAGATCTTATAAATCTTAAAAGTAGGATTTCTAATAGTCTGCATCTGTTGTTTATACGAAAGCTTGCTGTATCATTAAAATACAAGTGGAGAGACGAGGGTACTTGTCAACGAACATAATAATCGAAGTTTGAAAATCAGTGGTGGATGGTCGTCAGTGTCACGATGTCTGGCAACGTGTGTACTGTCCATCCTAAATGACACAACGTGCCAGCGGTCACCGACTAGCACCTGCCTCTGTGTGCAACCACGAGATAAACCTGATTACTTCGTGGTAGCAGAGAGTTCACCGGATACAGCCACCCCCATTGGCACGTGGTGATATTCAACGGTTTCTCCTGCATGTTGCACACGTGTCGACAACGAGAACTGATTTATACTACCGACTAAAGTGTATTGAACCTCGCCCATGCAAAGTGTATAAAGCTTGTAATCGCATTATCAATTTTCTCTGGCAGACCAGAGATACCTATTTAGTAAGTCTCGAAAAGTATCCTGTTACATTGACGGCTCCCTACACTATAATACTCTGCAGATTATTTATATAAAGTTCGATATATCCGGTTACTCCATAGAATCTTCGACCTATTTGGCGGATACAGAGAAAGACTTTGAACTGAAAATACTGAATAGTTAAATTCTTAATAGAAATCGGATTACTAATAGCAAGAATAGAATCTGAATCGTGTAATAGGAAATTGTGATTGCATTATGATGTTAGAGATATTAATGTAACGTGATGTTTAGAGGTCGATTTATATCGGCAGAGACACGTAACGGTTCCGTATCGGCAACGTTCAGACATAGATGCCCGTCGTTGGACGGTGGCATCCGATCAATCAGTCAACAGAAAGTCACTCGACAGTAAACATGTCACAGTTACAGCACCACCTAACAATGGTTCCTTATACTTCAGTTACAAAAAAGCATTTTTGGTTGTGTTATGCCGGTTATTTATTGTATAATAAATAAATATCTCAAAAATTAACATTTTATATTGGTAAATTTTAACTAAAAATCTAGTATAAAATGTATTCTAATAAAATTTTTCATTTAAATATCAAATAATAAAAGTACGTGTCTGTACCGATACGAGACTTTACGTATAAACATCTCTACAGGGTGTAACAAAAGTGTTGTAGGTCCCTGAAATGGGTTACTCGTGAGGTGATTTGGAACAAGTTTTTCCTTAGTTACGAATTTACGAAATTCCTTAGTTAATAAGAAACCCCGGTCAAACAGAACGCGAGTCTGTCGGTAGAGTTCTAATTGGTCGGAGTTTTTCGTTAATATCTCGTTAATAAAGCCTCGAACAACATTCTTGCTAAAGAAAAACTTGTTCCAAATCACCTAACGAGTGACCCACTTCATGGACCTACAACGCTTTTGTTACACCCTGTATTCAATTCCATTGAAGAATACTTGTCTGATCGGATACGTTCTGTGTTTGTGCGGATAATATAAATCGACCTTAATACGTTCGGTTGTTACATAAAATCTTCGAATTCTATGTCGTTAAGTGGCGAATTACCGTATATGGGGTGATTTTGGCAAGTGTGCCAGGCTGCAGCTCTGTTCGAAGCGAAGTTAGAAAAAAATCGTAGACGAAAACTTTGCGCTGTTTAATAAGCTCTGTAATACTACCGTATTATTTTCTGTTCTCAAATGAACTTACAAAATGCAATTGTACTTTTTTTTTTAAATGGAACACTAACGATTCTTTTTTGCGTAAATTGATTTCTTGCGTCATTCTATGTATAAACGGTATATAACGTAAGGTCATTGAACACAAAATAGTTGCGAATACGATGGAACATTTTGAAAAATTCAATGTATATCATTAGTGGTATAATGTTGCTTGTAAATCGCGTTATCAGTTGAAAATAGATAATCTGAATCCACTAATTGTATCGTTCATTAAGGGGTAGGTCGGTCGATCGAGAAATAATTACTGTTAATAAACTATCTCTCATCGTGAACTTTGACGAACGGGATCGTATTTCGTTCATTAGAGGATTACCGACTCTCAGTATCCTATTAAATATAAATTCGCCGGAGGCGGTGAAATATGCAGTGCAGCAGGGAAGTCGATGACAACTGGAAGACGGTCGAATTGATGGGATCTCATCCGAAGAAGGAAGGAACGAAAATAGATTTTTTGTTAGGACGACGCATATAAGAAGTGCATTTCCACAAATCGATTCTTCCAATATGCAATTTTACAATGGAAAGAACGTTTAAAAATAATATTGAACGTTACCGAACAGATTATTTGTGAGAAAATCAGAAAATATATATTGTCTCAACAGTTTTTCAAGATAAACGGTATTCACCCTTTTCGCTTAATAAATATGTTACAACAAAAATTTAAGGAATAATCTAATATCATGAATCTATGTTTGGTGTAGATATAGATGAACAGTCATTAATATCTTCAATCATCTTTGCAACACATATGATTTGCATTAGTACATAATAAAATCGAATCAACTTTCCAAGAAACAGATTTATCCCTCTACTGTCCAGTGTAACTTGAAAGTCTGATGCCAGTTTCAACATTATTATGCAAATCAGAATGTATTCTTTTCACCGTTGACTAATGTAGCTAGAAAATTACAACATGGTTGCTCATTTGCAAAGGCATTACTGCACAGTGTGACGTTAAAGTAAAAAATCCATGTTAGAAGACCAAAATCTTCGAAATCGAAAATTTAAATTCCGTGGTAAACAATATATACAAATACAACAAATTTTGGACAAGAAAATGTAACTGTATTTTACAGTAAACTGCAATTGTTGTCAGTTGTACAGTAGGCACTGGAAATATTTATTGCAACGGATGCTTAAATTTCTGTAGTAGGTACGCGCAATTCTCATAGCAATATGATTGATAAAATGATTCGTATCCACCTTATTTTGTCTAAGATAGCGAGCTACATCTTTGCAATAAATCTCTGTTCCACTTCATTTCCCTAGTATAGAAGAATAAGAAATTGTTGGTTTAATTTTGAAGGAAATTACACTATTTTGAATTTTTATCAAAATTTTGAAAATTCTAAAACGATGGAGTGAAACTGGTCTCATTTACCTAATTTTGAATTGCAAAATATAATCTCACCTCTGACTTTATACATATGTATGTAAGGACTTTCTATAATTTAATTGTAAATATGCAGATCTAAAAAAACATGCAGTCTTTACATTTGAACGCAACTATATTTTCTATTTTCATATTTTACTTATATTCGTGATAATTTTTATGATTATTTGTTAAACACCATGGAAATACAAGTGAGAAATTTGAACCAGGTAAATAATTCGACACCTTTTATTAACACAAAAAACCAGGTTCAGTTCCATCATTTTTCGACTTGCTGAATAGTGTTATTAATGCTACATTCGGTGACGCAATAACAAAATTCTATTATGTTTATATTATTAAATCCAATTAACATTGGTAAAGAAATTTCAAATGTCACCAATATCACCAGTTTCGTAAACGGTCGCCATCTTCTTTCACCTATACACCAATTTGCCGGAACACCTAATTGGTTCGTTTTTCACGCGACAGTTGCATCGATAATATTAATATTTGCAATGAATATCTGTTCTAATTAATTTCCCGCGTGCCAATAACAAGACAGATATTAAGTGATAACGCGTTTAATATTCGAACGATGTAATAAACATTTCCGTTACCGTAAATATTCCCTCTACGTGCGATTATTTCGGCAATTATGCATATTGACTATTATCGACCGGTTAATAGTCTCGTTATTCAGCGAACAAACGAACGGTTAACGACAGCGTCGGATCGGCTCCTTTCGTCGGGTCGATCGACCCAGAATCGAAATAATAACAGAACGGGCTAACGAGGGGGCACCCGGTTTTCCCTCGTTTTCCTTTCCTTTACAGGGATGCTTTTCACGCCGGCCAGAAACGTGACGGGCTTCCCTAACGCCTTTTTGGCCGGCTTCGATGCTCCCTGGCAAACTGCTTTTCCCTTTCCCGACCGTAGGAAGCCGCACATCCCATCTCAAACCCATCCTCCGACCAACGATCCTTCGTTCTTCCTTTTTTTTCTCGTCGCCTCCGTTTTCTCTCTTTCTTCGTTTCCCGTTGAATTGGGTCGAGTGCATTTCGTACGATCCCAGAAAGGCGCGCGCGCGCTAAGTCGAAGGATGCGGATATTCGTCGTCGTTTTCGTGCTGGTTACCCTCTCGCGTGTTTCGTTTCCGATTCGTTACTTTCCACGAGATCGACCGAGACCCTCGATTCCTCGTCGATCAACGTGTTATTTCGAACACACACACATGTATATATATATATATATATATATATATCCACACACATACACATACTCTTGATAAGTGTTGAAGATAGACCCTCTAAGTGACACGATGTGACATGCTTTTGGGACTGGAAACAGTGGCTCGTGTTCTTGCTTCAATCAGTGATGGACACACATGGTGGTCCCTACAAATGATGGGGATTGTTGGATTTTTGATAGTCGTGGGTGAAATAAATTTCTGTCGAAAAGTGATTCTACGGGCCGTGTATGTGATAAGAAAGTTATATGTGGACCCTGTTATTTACTGGGCTTCTTAGCCTTCTGGTGGGCTCGTCGTGGTAGTCACTGGGGAGACATCGAACATATCCCTCTCCGATTTTTATGTAGTTTCGTAGGATGGTAGTGTACCTTCGTGTGCTGTAGGTTGGCCGCTTGTGAACCATTGTTTCAAGTGGTGTAAGTCCACTTTTTCTTATTTAAGGTTCTACTTATTAAGGCCTATCTTATTGATAGGCGAACTTTTGTCGACTGATTCATGACTAATAAGAAGACTGTATCAGTCTGTAGATGATACGTGCTTAAACTTATTTTTTCACAATTGGACTTATATTACTTTAACACGTTGAGTGCTGAATTAACACCCAGGAAATGTCTGCGAAGTGTAAGCAATTCTTTTAATGATACAGCTACTTGTAAACTAAGATTTGTCATTCTTTTAATCTTATCTAATCCGGATGTGTTGTCCAGATGGTTTTTGCTTCAACATGTTACTTAGATAAATGCCAGAAAAGTAATTTCAGGATTTTTGTGAAATTACATCTCCAGGGGGCGAAAGGGTGTTCGAATAAACGGGGATAAAATTAATACTATAATATATAGGTATTTATTTTGTCTTTTTTATTTTCTTTTCTTATAATTCAATTTAAAAATTTTGTTTAAAAAATCATTTCGCCAAACCTTAAAATCTACGCGAGCGAAGCTGCGTTGAAGAAGTTAGCATGGCCATCAAGGTTAATTTTGAATTATGAACAAAAAATTACAGCTCGTAAGCGACTAAAAAGACAGCTCGTTTATACGTGGATCTTGAGTGAAAGGCTGTTGCAAAGATAGATTTCAATTTACTACGTTCTATAATCGATTATAAATTTCGTCGTGGACGCCATCTCTTTCTTTCCTGTTTTAGAACCCATTTACTATACTGTCCCTCATCTGTTTAATGTTTTACTAATTGAACATCATTTCGATTCAGAGTGACAGTGTCGGCGGTCTAACGACGTTGGGAAAGTATTTCGTCGCTAAAGCTGTCTACGACGAGTGATTGAAATTCCGAATAGCTATAAGCAAGTCTTAATATCCTATTAATAGAAAACGTTACCTTCGAGAGATTTTCGTGGTTCCATGCATAATTTATTCTGAATCCATTTCATAACTCTCTGAATATCACCTTCGACATTCTAAACTTTAATTGCCTGTATGCATAACTTAAATAAAATATAAACGATTCAATATTAAAAAATAAATCGAAAGTGTACAATACAATATTTTCCTATGGAATTTCGTTGTATAGAAAATCATTATTTAATATTTTCGAGATGTGCGTTCTGTTAAAATTCAATTTAATT
This sequence comes from Dufourea novaeangliae, assembly GCF_001272555.1. Lineage (NCBI taxonomy): Eukaryota > Metazoa > Arthropoda > Insecta > Hymenoptera > Halictidae > Dufourea > Dufourea novaeangliae. The sequence goes on from NW_015373964.1 coordinate 194,138, forward strand.
GATATCGCTGAGGATGGTCACCGATTTCATACATATGGAAGTAAGGTTTTTAAAACATTTTATTTTAAATAGCAAATATACGTTTCTATTTTATTCTAAATACTTAGGAAGGATTTCAATAACTGTATTCTATATAATATTTTCATACAAATTGGAAGTCTATGATCCAACATTCCCTCGTTAAGTGCTCAGAGCTTGTGTCTGTCACAGAGCTCACATCCAGTCGATACAAACTTTCTCTGGCAAACGTTTTAGTATCTCTCAGTCATCTTCCTACATCTAATTCACACTAGATCCACTACAAAATTTATTACAACACACTTTGTATATTTCAATACCTGTAGAAATCACATACACCGCTGACATATTCTACACGACCTCTCAATTAACCTCAATAACTATCTATTACATTGTATAACAAGATCGTTTGCGTTTTTTTAAAAGTAGAATATTAAGTACTACTAGTTTTACACAAAATTTATCGAATCAATGGTGTATGTACCATTTCGTTCTATGAACTTCTGTCATTTTTCGGGTAACTTAAATATCCCTTCACTATAACTGTTCATTCTTTAAAATGAAAATATTCAGACACCCGCATGTTTATTTCTTCGACATTTTCGAACGATCTACCATTAAGAAAATTTCGCAATGTTCGAAATAAATGAAAATCCAATGAAGTCAAGTGTCTGGTGAACATGGTTTCCGGGTTAAAACATTCCAATTAAATTGCACTAGAATCTCATTAAAAACAACCTAACAAAATCCCTTCTCAAAACCCCAGTATTAACATCAAATGTATACTCGCCCAAAACGACCACCAAGAACACACGATTCAATTTCGAAATACCATTTCCATACACAGGTATTATTGTCCCCTTTTCCCAGCTCGAGAGCTCGACTTTTATACGTCTCTAGACACACTCCAGGAGGACTCATCCTTTCTTAGCGTTTCTGTTAACATTCGACCACGTGGTTTGTCGGATCAGGTTCCAGCATTGTTTCCACAGGAAAAAGGAGCCCCTTAAGAGGACATCGAACTCGCAACTCCGACATCGTGTACGGTATTAGGGACGATCTCTCCGCGGTACTGTATCCGAGCTGGAAAAAGAAACACTCGCGGAATCGTTCGCGGTACCATCCAATGTCTGTCGGTTAATCCCGTGAAACGAAATGATCATCCGCTTCGGGGGAGTATTATCGGCCTCGAGTTTCTAATTAGTAACCGGATATCCGTTCGTCTCGCGCCTTGAGTGTCTTTCAGTGTATGTACTTAATGCACACACCTGTTCGCCCGGTGGCTACAGGACGTTTCAGCGAAGACGACGACGACGTCGCGAGGAGTTTGACGTTAATGTACGAACCACACCGGGACGGTAATCTTCTCCATAAACTCGGCGTAAAGGAAGCTTTGGTATTACACGGGAAAGAAGACTTTATGCTTCTGACGGCAAGGCGTATGGCGGTGTAACGTAAGAGTCTTAAACGGAGTTGCCAGGGCACGTTCGTGGGTGACGTTGGCTTGGAATAATGCTTCGTTATGGACCGTTCTGATTAAAGTTTATTTCCACAGGGTGCGCAACAGATTGTTTTGTTATTTTTTAAATGAACGATGGGAAGAAAGTGAGTCGGTTACAGCTGAAACGAAGTGCGTTGGAATGATTTTGAAAGGTGCGTATTTTGTAACGCTTATAGAGATTGTTTATTATAAATGGTATCCACGAGTTTTCAAATGTTTGCGATGGTGTAATAGAAAAATGTTATTGACCAGAATTTAGCTGTTCTAAGTGGACAACATGTAACAAATGTTTCGAAAATATAGTGAACCCTCGACCAGTGTCCGAAGGCTCCTTGGCACTGAGAAGGAGAGGTCCTCAGGTGTAACGTTGACGTTTTAATGACATTCCAATGATATTTGTTTCAGTCGCAAATGACTATTAGTTTATGAAATATTTAATGTTCAGTGCCGAAGAGCCTTCGAACACTCACCGATGATTTACTGTATATACTTTTCGTACTGAAGGTATCATCTTGAGTTTTTTTAAATATAATTTTTTCTCTCTTGTATTTTGAGGGACATTTAAACGAGTCCAATCAGTACACTTAGAGGAGATAAATTTTTCTTTATTATGTCGTAGCAAACCCATGGGAAATCGTGGATTTTGTTAGTGTGAACACCGTGTATTTTACTTCTAAACTTTACTTTTAACGTCGAAGTAAATAGAAATTATTCTGAACTAGTTCTGGAATATATTTTTCTGCGCTGGAAAACATTCTCTCAAAAGAGCATAAGTTTCGAGGATTATTATCCAAAAGAACAAGTGTTTACACAATCAGAATATGTGTCCCTTTGAAACAAGCAACCCTTTTCTCGTACAGTTTCCTGTACCATTAAAAGTAACAGAAATTTAAAAGCCTTACCGGAGACTAGTACAGTTTCTATATAACTTCGAATCCAGTGAAGCTTTTAATCGGGGAAATAAGTTTCTATGCTTAACCTTGCTGTTCTTCTCACTTATTCTTCACATTTGTATCCCTTTGAATAAAATTATATCAAATTTTGAAATGATTTGTTCTTAAGAGATGGAAAATACACAAAAGTAGAGGTGGAATTTAAACTCGTTGGATACTAAACAGAAATATTTACAAATTCAATACCTTAAGTGCCACAGCCTGATGGCAATTGTGTAGACTTATATTAAATATGATTGTAATAAGTTCGTGGAATAAACAAAAGCTTTCATTAATTTCAATATAAGTCACTACAGTTTCTTACACGCAAAGCTTTTACCCACTTTAGTTACATGATCTTATTCTTTAGTTTTTGTTCTGTTTTTACTTAATGAAAACATTATTTTTATATTTTCATAACTAAAACATTTTGTAAACATATAAAAGTCAACAATTAAATTTATTTCAACCCATTGAAAGCTGTTTAAATACTAAATGTAGGAAAAATACATCTTTTTGGATTTCTATTTTTCATTTTGCTTGTGCGAACTTTTATGAAAAAGTGATAAGAGAGTATCGTAAGTAAGAGTTCAAAGTGACTATACAATTTTTATCAGAATAAAATGTAGATTAGTTTTCGAAAAGTTTTTTTGGGGTGGGGGGGCAAAATTTGGGCCCTTTAGGAGGAGAACAGCAGGGTTAATTCGAGTCTATTAAATTCATTCATAAAACTGCACCTCCGTTGCTTAAAATGTTCGAGAATCTTTTATATTTTTCATTGAGAATCTTTCAATGTTTCCCAGATACCAAGAAAGCGTTTACTCCCCAATTTCGGTATCCTAGCGCGACAAATCTGTCCGTTTAATTCTATAAATTACGCGATTCATTGTCCCGCGGTTGTTAACGAAGACACTGTCTCATGTCGAGCACATTTTCTGAAACTCGACCAATCTTCCGTCCATGGCAGGTGGAAAGTATCGCGTTTACAGGAAAGCTCATGGAATTCCATAAGGTGTCTCGAGCCCCCGACAGTTTCGCGACTCGTTCCATTTCTCAACGTTCCCCGTCTGAACTGTCTGACTCGCCTCTCTCACGCGTCACTTTCTCATTCTCCCCTACTCGACGGCTATCTTTTCTGAAGTTTTATTCTTCGTCTGCTCTCAACTCGTCCCTATCCACCGTGGGCATAATGATTCGGTATTATGTCATTCTGTATCGTTGTATTCAACGGTAATGCGTCTCGCAACATCGGAGGGCCCCGTAATTAAAGGCTCGACCGTCTGGTGGCGCCATTACCGAAACAAAATGGCGGCTAGTCGATGAGTCGAATGATACTGTGAAATTACTTACATGCAGAGTATCCCAAAGTGATGTCTGAGATTTTTGTCAAATTTTTGTCAGTTATGGTGGAGACTATACGGAGACAAAGGCTTTTTGCCACATAGGCCTTCGTTGGTTCTTTTAACACCTGAGTTTAGTTCATAGGAATATAAATGTTAGGTTATATGATTAATATTAGGACTACCAAACCCGTCATAATGATGGATTGCAGATTTATTATTTTACAATTACTGAGTTTATAATGGTGCTTTTGGGGAATTTATGTTGAATTTTAATTTACCATACATTTTATGTTATATTATATTATGTATATTACTATGTTGTACAATTTAATATAGTATACATTCAATATTGGTTGGTCGAGTGGTAAAAAAAGATGTAAAAATGCAGGAAACTTTTTCAGGATACTTCAAAATAATTTTTGAAAGATCTTAAGAAACATGTGGCTTTTATTTTGAAATGAATTGATATACTTATAGAATAAAATCTGCTATGTTCGAATAATCTCAGCTATACTAATATCGAACGTCTACAATAACACAAAATAATCACGAAAGATTTAACAAAAGATTTACGTACACTTGGATTAATAGTAAATTTAAATTGTTACTGTCAATTAACTGGAGGTTAAACGAAATCCATACAAAAACTCGTTACAGATAATAGAAACGGCAAGTTCACGATGGTCCGAAAGAGGCAGCGTTGCTAAAAATAGAAAAGAATTTAACGAATCGCCCGAGGAAAATCTCGCCTGTCTGGAGCACGAGCCATTTTCAGACCGGATTGTGACAGGGGATGAAAAGTGGGTATTATATCACAACATTAAGCATAGACGACAGTGTATAAATCCGGCAGAATTCGCCATATCACGAGTAAAACCAGGTTTACTGTCACAGATCATCCCGTTGGCTCTCAGTTTGGCGGTATACATAAAGCTTCTTATAATACCAATCGATAGAATTCAGCTAATTACTAGAAAAGCTCATTATAAACTTGCCCAATCGAGACCATCGTCGAGAAAATACAAATCGCCAGATTTCCAGCACCCAAAAGATCAGAACGAAATCTTACACAAATCATCGCCATGTTGGTATACACGTTTTACCGAAATGAATATTCTCTGAAGAAATAAGAAAAGCAAACCTCGTGAAGGTAACCAATTTTTGGGTCCAGAAGCTCCCACGAAGAGACCATTGCATCCATAATCCATGGACGTTCAAAGGGCAGAAATAAAAGTACGGAATCAGAGATAGCGGAATTAAAGATCCCAAGGTCACGTGGCGAGCGAAACAAAAAGAAGAAGCGAAGAGGTCTTTTTTCGTCTGTTTCATACGAGTGGGTCCACTCATAGTCAGGAGGCTAGGCGAAAATACGCAACAAAAGGGGTTGATGTTAGCTCGCGTGATTCGTCAGAGGTCAAGCGAAAGAAGGCGACCGCGACTGTTGGAAGGTGGAGCTTAGCCGCTTCTTTGCAGCCATTCCGGAACTTTATTTCCCTGAGGATCGCTCCACCGGAGTTTATCGCTGGAGGTAACGCTGTTCCCTGGTTTTATACTATCTCCTCCCCCTTCCCACCTACTCTTACTCCTCCACCCGTCCCGTTTCCCTCTTTATTCTCTTATTTCTGCTCGCCCGCATTTATTCCCTCGTCTTCCAAATCTGCTGGCCCCGGGAACCCCAGCCTCGCACCTGTCGGTAACTTACGTTCGAGCGGCAATCAGGATTTCGGAATATCAAGTACTGTTTGCTTAGGATAAAAGCCCCCCGAGTTCCTTCGATTCCCTTCCTTTCCCTCACTCCCCTCACGCCCGTCTCGCTGGCGGAACGTTTCTGGTATCCGGTAATCAAGGATCGTCTTATTGACCCTGGCGAAGTGGAGAACAGTGTTATTCGTTGCGTGGGATGTCGGGGCTAACGGGGTGCAGCGATTTCTTTATTGCGTGGGATCGTACGCAGGGTCCAAGAATTAGTCTTTTGTGAAATGTGATTCCGTGCTGCGTAGACTTAGGGGAAGTTGACTTAGAAGAAGACGTGAACTTTGAAGAATATGCACACTTCGAAGAAGACGTAGACTAATAGACGACGTAGATTTAGAAGAAGACGTAGATTAGTAGACGACGTAGACTTAGAAGAAGACGTAGTCTTAGAAGAGGACTTAGACCTAGGAAAGGACGTAGTCTTAGAAGAGGACATAGACTTAGAAGAGGGCGCAGAGTTAGAGGAAGATACGGACTTAGAAGATGACGTAGAATCAAAAGAGGACTTACAATTAGACCTAGAAAAGGACGTAGTCTTAGAAGAGGACTTACACCTAGGAAAGGACGTAGTCTTAGAAGAGGACGTAGACTTAGAAGGGGGCGCAGAGTTAGAGGAGGATACGGACTTAGAAGATGACGTAGAATCAAAAGAGGACTTACAATTAGACCTAGAAAAGGACGTAGTCTTAGAAGAGGACTTACACCTAGGAAAGGACGTAGTCTTAGAAGAGGACGTAGACTTAGAAGGGGGCGCAGAGTTAGAGGAGGATACGGACTTAGAAGGTGACGTAGAATCAGAAGAGGACTTACAATTAGACCTAGAAAAGGACGTAGTCTTAGAAGAGGATGTAGACCTAAAAGTGGACGTAGATATAGAACAGGACATAGAGTTACAAGAGGACGTAGATTCAGAAGAAGACTTAGACCTATGAAAATACTTAGAACAATTAGGAAATGAAGCGATCACCCTATAAGCAAAAGATCTTCGGTTAAATAACCTGGTACCTGATCGGTTGATTTCTTCTCCTCTTACAGTATTTATGAACGTTCAGTAACTCTAAGCGATCTCTTAACCCGTTTAGGCTCTAGGTAACGATCTATCGTTACCCCTGTTACTTGCGAAAGTGCTCATCAAAACGATTTATCGTCATCGCCTTTAATTACTTGCTTTCGCGAAATTGCAATTGAATAACTGAAAGATAAACGAATTTTCTATGGAATTTTTAAGATTTCAGTGTTTTTGTTATAAAAATCTTCTAAACTTTTTAGCAAGTGCTCCCTAAATATCACTGATCCTAAAAGGATTTAAGTAACCTAACCAGTGAATGAAGCATCGAAATGAAAAGAAGTATCGAACGTTTCTCATAACAGTGAAAGCAAACATTTGTCCGTTAATATCAACGACAGTTCGTCTGCAAATAAATCCCAACCCCTACAAACAATGCCCCCGTCTGGCGGGTCACATCGAGACAGGTGTATCGAAGGTAACAGCGTCATACAATTCGTCGGTTCACGGAATTCTAAAACGAGAACCTGAAAGATTAAAAAGTGTTCCTCGGGAGATTCTTTGTTTCCAAGGAACATGTACCGTTCCTTGAGTACCGCCGCCCGACTAGAAAATAATGCAGAGCTTATGAATTTAAAGGTGGATGTAATTCGAGTTCCGCAACGGTACCGAAAGAGCTCGGCCGCGCTCGATACGAGGCGGCGAGATGGTGGGTTGGGATGGATGGGGTGGGCGGGTAGGTCGGTTGGCGTATTATTATGAAAAGTTCCTTATTTTAAAACCGTTCCTCTCGTTAAGAGTTTTCCTTTTACGCGGTCGAAAGTTCGAGCGGACAACGAAATACTGTTCCGCTTATGAATTCACGGGGAAAGATAACTTAAAGAGCGAGGCCCTTTGCCTATAGGAGAAAGGAAAGAGCAAGGTGGGAGGGGGATAAAATATTTAGGGCCGCGGCGGCGTCTTAGGCGTGAGATACGAGATTTAAAGTTTTAGGTGCCACTTTCAAGAGAAGGTTGCCCGCCGGCACCCTCTATCTACGTATCCCGCCTGTTCTGCGATAGGACTACTTCTGGAGTTAGTGATACTCGTAGTTCTCTTACCCTCCCTTTCTATATCTGCCCCTCCTGTGTACAAGCGGTTCCGTAACCTGTACTATGATAAGATGGCGGTCGATGGTTCTCGGACAAGTGACGAGGGGATCGGCCACGTTTATGGTCATTCATTATTCGTGGGGTAACTGTCGCGAAGGGTACACCCGTTTGGCCCTTAGGCGAACAACTTTCGATCGGGGTGGTTGAACTGGTGTCTTATCGTGATGTTTTAACTGTTTCGCCGCTCCTGACGTGCGTATGTTACTTGACAGCAGAGTAGGGCCCCGAATTACGTTGTTTCACAGTTACGTCGTCTCTAGGCGACGCGATAATTAATTGTTTTTTAACCGACATTACACGTTCCACGTGTTTAGTTTTTACTGAATCCGTCTGAATGTTTTATACATTCAGAATTTTCTTTTTGTATTTAATTATCAGTTTTATACATATAAAAGAAAATATATCTTCTAATCTGATAAGTACATGTATGTATATGTACGTTTGCATACATACGTACCTGTCTATCCTGTAGACCCTGACTTACGTCTTTTTCGATTTACGTTATCCACCCTGGAAGCAATTAGGACGTAAGTCCGAGGCCCTACTGTATGTACTTTGTCTGTTTTATATGGTTCGGTGAAATACAAATTCATATTTATGTAGTACGCACAATTTTCATAGAAGTATGATCGATAGAATCATTCGTAGTGTAAATTGGGGTAAATTTGACTCACAATCAGTCAGGGGTAGGTTTGTCCAAAAGTTAGAAAATAATCGTGTTCGATGTTGCAGCTCTTCTGTAGGTATTTTTACGTGAAATACCTCGTCACGTAAGAATGAACTTAATTTAACAATTTTGCCAAGGTGCAAAATCGACACTGATCATTTTTTCACTTGCGACGATGTTGTCTTGACTGAGTGAGTCGAAGGTACCCCAACTTATGGTATCCAACTTATTTTGATCAAGGTAGTGATTTACACTATTTTGCAATAAATGTCTGGTTTAATTCAGTTTCGTAGTACAGTAGGTGACTACATAATATGGAATCGTATAACAGGATATATTTTTACACTAAATATCTGCTTTAATAAATTTTCATAGTTTAATAAATTCCATATAACACAGATTCTTATAAGACGACGGCAAAACTGTGACAATACTCGCACAACACGGGAGATACAAGCTTAAATTTTCACATTATAATTGAAACTATCACATATGTTGCGACCTAACGCAGGTAGGCGATGGTCGTCGCGTCGTGGGTCGTCCATAAGGCCAGAAAACTGTCATAAACGAGGATTCCTCGACAGCTGCACATCACGTGTAAAACATTCACTGTTATAAGAATAGTCCTTTATTATATTTCTACGTTGACCTCCAAGAATCCCAGAAAACAATACATACGCCAAGCCCCATTTCTTCCAACTTATACACCTATCAAAATTCTGCCTTTTCCACCATTACATGAATACCCAAAACCAATCACAAGCCGATTCGTAGCAACAAGCAACTACGCATACAACCACTAGACAGAACATGTTCGACGATCAACGAGAATACATCTGTGAGTCAGAGCGAACACAACTAGTATACACACACATCGCATTCTGCTACGCTTATTAAAGTTTAAGCGTGTTATAAAGTAGTGTTAACTTCTTGAAATCACATAATATTACCACCATTCACGCTATTTCCAACGAGCTCTGCGATATCAATTTGTCAACGAGCAACGGCAAATTGCAAGTTTATCGTGAGTACGCTACAACAGTATCTTTAATATTTATTTGACATATTTTTATAACAAATGATTTACAATGAATTTTGTATAAACATTGTTTATGAATTTGAATTTCTGTGTGCATACTCAATCCATGTATATGTAATCTATGTGACTCGTATAACACAGATTCATATAACATGAAATGTATCACCCATATTAATAGTGGGATTTACTATACTAATAACAAAAGAGCTAACATGTTACCACTGTTCTCTCAAAAATAAGTTGTAACGTATTTAATATATATTCGAGTGATGCAATGAATATTTCCAGTACTGTATCCTTAGTTCAATTTTTAAGAAAAACATTAACGCTAGTTTTGTTGAATTTATAACAAGATTCTATAACTTTTTCGATGTTGAATCAAGTTAATATTAGTAAAGAAAGTTAGTCGACCACTAATATTTACAGTTTTGCAGACGATCGCCATTTTCTTTTACGTGTCGTCCAGTTTGCCAGAACAGTAATTGCTTCATCTTTGCATGACAGTATTATCATTTGCAGCTACTGATCGCTGTGTCGTCTTATTCTTAAATTATAAATTTAATTTGTAGCAATTTATGAAACCTTCCAGACTTCAAATAACGTTAATCATTTCAGAAAATCGATTATATCCCCCACTTCTTTAACGTCATTCGTGTGGATGTGTTTTCGGTACACTCGCGACAGGGCACTTTTTATTCAGTTTTAGTTTCACGAAACGAAAGAGATGTTCCCCGAGAATCCAGCGTAGCAAAGACGTCACTAAGGTTTCTGAGCCCCGGTGACTTAAACATGAAGACGTTTAACGTGAAGGCGAGGCGATCTATTTCAAGACGTAAAGACTGACGGAGGTTCATTTTTAAAAACACTTGTTTGACAACTTCACTTCCTCCTGTAGGCAATATTTTATGAAAATATAAAGTATTCGAGCGGTTGAATTTATGATCCCCGTGGGCGTCAGGGACCTCAGGTAGCAATTTCAGTTGTTTGCAAACCTGTTACCTTCTCTCAGGGGCGGGAAAGCGACGACGTCCTTAAAATGTCGCCCGAACTCCCTCCCCTCTCCTCTTCTACAATTACAAGTTTTCGAGTTTTTGCTCGGGGGGGTTACTGCTGCACGTTCCTTGTCAGTGGTACAGCAGGGAGATTCTAAATGGACCTCGCAGAAAATTTGCGACTGCGTTCTACACGTCGCGTTTAAAGGAAAAGTTGTTGCGAATGTTTGACTTGAGTAGAGTGAGGCAACAATTGATTATTTTGTGATTACTTCAGTAATTGACTAATAGAAATGGTCACAGTAATAATAATCATTAGACTGTCGATATTTATGTAAAATGAGGTTTTATAAAATAATATATAAATATAACAGCAAATATAGGAATTTCTTTTAAGTATTATATTGGGGTCAGAATAAAATGAAAAACTTGTTGATGCAGTTGAAGAAAGTTTGATCTTTTATTGTATTTCATAGAGCTCAATAGGTTGTAAATGAATAAAATCCACAGTAAACAAATTATTATACATTTAATTGTCACTGAGATTAATTTCTAATCACGAACGATGGGTGTAATCTGCAATCATAAATTAGTCATTTCTAACCGCTCAATAAAAGATTATTTCAGTTTCTGATGTTGCCTCTGTCCGAGTGAATAAATAAGTACTGTTCCATAATTAATGAATTTCGTCATTCAGGTATTGGATAAATACGTATTTCCCATGAAAATTTTCGGTATCATTATTAACACCCTATTATTCATTCGCAGATTTAATTATATTGAAAATTATCCCTTAATTAAGTCTCACGGTTACATTGATCCAAACGATTTCTTTTAATCATGATTACCAAGCACTTCATAATCATAACCATTCATCAGTGATTTCATTTCACGATAATTATAATCCTTAATAATTAATCACAATATATCTTGCCCAACTCCAGTTTCACGACCATTTTCTTTAACCTTCGCGCATTGCTTAATACATTGTTGCATTACTATTCCAGAAATTAAACTCAGATTAATATTCGGACACCAGTGCAATTTGAACTTCTAAACTGTATAATTTGAAAACATACGCAACGAATAAGAAAAAGGTGTTACACTATATTACTTGATTTTGTTTTCGTTGAGAATACAATTCTTTTCTGGGGAATTTTGTTATTTGGGATAACACGGTACAAATTTCAGAAAAACGTTAAAATTACTGTACATTGCAATGTGGCACTGGGTTTGAGGAAGTTAGACATTGTCTAAGCTAAAATCGAACGAAGGAAATGCAGTTACAGATCGCTTGATCGTTATGTACATAAAATACTGGTGTCAAATTAATTTACAAATTTCACCGTTAAAGAATATAATTACAAAACTCTGAGAAAAGTCTGAGTTTCGGTGAAATTTATCAGAACAGTGCACGAGGGATAAGCTACTTTCGCCGTCGAGGATCACTCGACAGGAGACCATTCAATACGGCGCCAATTGGAGGTCTCATTTTTCCACAAAGAATCACCTGGTTGTTCGAAGAGCACGAATCGAGCCTGAACAACCCAAGCGGTCGAGTAAAATACGTTCACGGCCCGTTGATTCCCGATGCAAGGAGGTTCGCCATCGACCGGCAATTTCAATCTCGCGAAAAACCTCTCCGCCAGCAAGTGATACGTATACTCGGTGTCCAAAAAGAACGGGGCCAAACTTATACTACGTGTTCATAAGGTCGAGTAAGTAAGAAAAGTTCGTATAAACTTATATCCGATAATGCTTTATTGAAAAGTTATAAGCGTTCACAGGTTTTTATGAATTGTTGTGGCAGTTGCAATAAATGTTCGAAAAACTATACATTTTTTTATACACCATTCGATGTATTTTGTAATTCTCTACGAAAAAGTGTTAAGGTATTTCGGTCGATAGATGAGTAGTTTGAGAGTAAAGTTAATAAAATTGGTAAACACGAGCGAAGACAGAGAAGAAATGTCCAAGCCTTTAGATTCAAATACTATACAGTAAATCATCGATGAGTGCTCGAAGGCTCCTGATTGGTCAGACGTCATTCCCATTACTGGACGCTTGACTGGTTCCACGGGCCCCCCTCCCCAGTGATAAGAATAACGCTTGAACACTCAGTGTCGAGGAGCTTTCGAACACTCATCGATGATTTACTGTAGAATATTGAAAAACTGAAGTTACAATATCTTTTAAACTAACTATTTTTCGACCCAAGTACCTTAATACTTTTTGGTAGAGAATTAAAAAAAGCATCGAATGGTCTATACAAAAATGTATAGCTTTTCGAGCAATTATAACCGTCACAACAATTGATACAAATCTTCGAGCACTTATAACTTTTCAATAAAGAATTTTCGTGCGTAAGTTTATATGAAGTTGTTTTACCTCCTCGACCTCATGAAAACCTAGTACAGGAATGTCTCGATGAGTGCGACGTACTCGAGTCCACTTCGGAGCATTCGTGGCAAGGCGGAAAAGTTTTCGGCCCCTCATAAATCTGTTTCTTGTCCGAAGCCTAGCCTCTGCTTAGTTTCTGTTTACTCTGTTTCGATTGCTTCCACAGGGGGACTCCCCAATGTATTTAAAAAATTAACTTCCACCATTGCAATGGTGGGAATAACGCCGTTGCTTCTGTCGCATTCATCGAGTGATTACTGTATAAGTTTGGTTTTTTTACCGCGTATTTTAGGGTTCTTTTCGTATTAAAATTACAATACCATCGTCAATCGTAACCGCGTGGAACCGCACCGTTGGTGGCCAACCATTAGTCCGGTTTGTTGTCATAGAACAGAAATTCTAAACCGATATACCAACCAGGTACTGGGCGCTTATTGCGCAAAGCCTGGGGGCTAGCACGCACACGGAATCGAGCTAACATGTGCGCGCGCGTGCGCTGCCCCCTCGGACCGGTAATTACTACTCATTAAATTAAAACGGGCGGGCATTATGCACGGCGGAGAAATCGACTGAGCGCCTCTTTTTCATGTACGTGTATGTGTGTGTGTGACTCGAAACGTGACTTATTGGGCCGTGGCTTCCCGAAACTCGGCTCGTTTATCAGGAAAAATTCGGCCATTACTCCAGCCACGGCCTGGGATTTATGACGCCCCCGGCGACGAAGTCTCCGGGCGAACAAGATGCTGATATCCTTCTTTTTTATTAACGTTAACCTCCTGTGAACGAAATTAATTTTTATTGCCTCGAAATATCTGTTTATGCGTACGTACGAAGCGATTAACCCTTATTCGGATGTTCAAATTGAAACGGTTTTCTACAGTCTCTGGCCATATTAATGTGACCACTTAAAAATTTTATCAAAAATCTTTTGTTTTAGTGTTGCCAGTGCCCAAAAAATTATTGCCTTTACTTTTACCATACATGTTGCCATAATAATAAAAGAACATTTTGGTATCAGAGAATAACAGTTATGCTTTAGAAAACCGATGTTCATTTAATGTAGACAAGTGGTCACATTAATGTGGCCGGGGATTGAAGAATCATTATTTCTGGAACTGGTAAGTGCAAACGTATAGAGGACTATCCAACGTAGTAGAGGAATACATAAATTTTCAAATAATTATGTTAATAAGCATTAAATCGTGCTTACTTCAAAGATTTGGAGAGGGCCACTACGGCCACCATAATTCGAATAAGGGTTAAAAAAGGGTCTCAGACTTTAATCCGTTGCGGTGTTATGTCCAGTGTGATTGGACAATGACAAATGTTTCCTCTAAAGCTGGGTTTACATTACAGCAATCGCTGTGTCAAGCGAGTACATTCTAGTAGTTTGATCAGTTGATGTCTATACTATTCCAGGTTTTTTTTTTAACTCTTGACAATGGTAGACTTTAGTGGCTATGGTATTTCACGCAAAAAACTACTAACTAATGTTAATTCCTGAAGAAGTTATTACTGTTCAAGTTTCCGGGTGTAAGTCGTGGTCTTCTGGAATTATTTTCCCAACGTTTCGCAAGCATTCCAGCTAGCTTCATTAGGGGATCGAATGACACACTGATACTGATCAGCGTGTCATTCGACTCCTAGCTGGAATGCTTGTGAAACGTTTGGAAAACAATTCCGCAAGGACACAGCTTACACCTGAAAGCCTCAACAGTAATAGCTGTATGATGCCGGGTCCTGAAAGCTTCAAATATCTGATTCTGAAGAAGTTATTGATATAACTGAAAACACACACATGTACTACGCTTCAGTCAGCACTGGATTGAGCCGTCCAGACAATTCCAGTACTGCTGGAATGTTGTGTCCACAATGGTAGGGGTGAACACTGAATTGAAAAAGTAGACTTTCTATCCAATGGTTTGACTGGATTACTTGCTGAATTGATAACACTGTCCCGGAATGAAAACACTGTTTACATTGTTCCAGTTACAATCCAGTACTGGATTAGATCAATGAGCTGGAATGCAACTGATCCAATGTAAACCCAGCTTAAGAAATGATGTTATTCTGTCATGTGTAGATAAATTTAGCTGATGCTCTGTGATTTTTATTTTAAAGAATTTACAAATTCAACTATTTATCCCTTTATTATGTTAAGTTTTTACCATTGTGTCAATTTAACACCGAGGGATAAATTAAGTTGAGAAGACGAGGATAGGGATAATAGAGGCCCGAAGGGCTACGGGATCTTGTGTTGTGCCTTCAAACGCTGTACGTCCCCAGAGCGTGTAGCAAAACGAAGAATCCTCCGTAGGCTATGCACTCAGTACGATTGCAGATATTTGCTCGCATTAAATCTACGGGAAGTACACAATGGAAACAGCCACGCAAGAAAAGTCTTTCGTCACGAAAATCACACAATCGTCCGAGTTTCTCTCGCGATTTCCGTGCATCCCGAGGCATAATATGGGATATTGCAGCCCCTAAGAGTCTCGCTGGCTGCTTGCTGAACATCAAAGATCCGTTCCATTTTCTTGAAATTGGAATCGATCTGGCGCGGGCCGGGAAAGATAAAGCGTGTTTTATTCAAAACTCGAACGCATTCCTTTATACGTAATCCGATCCCCGTCATTTCGTAAATTGGACCCCGAGACTCGGTGCTCGTTACGGAGTAGCAGACGTGTCCTTCATTCTCTTTTATTTTTGATGGCTTCACTTCCGTCACTTGGTACTTTCAAGTGTTTCGCAGCCCTGTGTATCTCTAAAGTGACGGGCACTGTTGATTTATTCAGGACCGTGAAATTTCTACCAAATATTCTACCGACGTTAAAAAAAGAAAATTAGTCGAACAGTAAAGCAAAATAGAAAATTGTTGATATAATTTTCTTGTGTTTCGAATATATTCGGTAGATTTATAAATGGAAAGTTTGTTGTCTGAATTAGTTTGCAATGTATTAAAAAATTGTACTTATTCGGAATATACATATACATATATACTTTTTAAACGTTTTCTTTACAATGTATGGACCGTTCATCTGCCAACGTGATTAACGACACAAAATTTCTGAAGGAAATTCATTTTAAATGTAAAAAATTCAGCACCAAGCAAGTAGTTTGGCAGTAACATTTGAAAAAATTCAAAAAGTGGAGTTTGTCACTTTGCCCTTTGAATGACCTATATGTAAATAACATTCTGTTTTTGGTTGTCATATTCGAAAGTATAATTTCCTGAATACTTATTGTATCAGTACAACATGTGAAATAATTAATTGACATAAAGTTCAATTTTTTTAATGAATTTACGTGTATCAGTACAACATGTGAAATAATTAATTGACATGTAGTTCTATTTTTGTTTAGCGAATATTAATTGTATCAGTACAAAGTTTGAAATGATTAATTGACGTGTATGATAGTTCTATTTCTTTTAACAAATATTAATTTTATCAGTACAATATTTGAAATAATTTACATTACATGTAGTCCTATGTTTAAAATATACGGACCAATGAATAATGCACTGATTTTGCCTTCAGGAAATCTGGTTAGTTTAATCGATAGTATTAGAATACGTCTGAATAATCGCGAAATTTTCGGAGACGAATAAGATGTTACTTCGGAATGAACATCTTCATTCCTACCTCGGATTCGTCTCATCTCGAAAAAGTTTCAGCGTCTTTCCACCCCACCCGCTAGTCTCTTGTCCCTCTCTTTCTCTCTCTCTCTCTTTTTATCGATCTGGACGGAACCCAATTACTAGTTCGCAGGAGACTGGCTGGTACATCCTGAACTATTTAAAACAAGTCTGCGACCTTTGTCGTCGCACGGATTTCAGTCGCAACAGGGTTGATCTAAAATTTATGGTTTGACCCGTTTGAACTGTCGCCCCTTTTAATCTGACCCTTGTGCATTTTGTAATAAGCGAGCATTGCAGATCAGTTTGGCCGGGCTTTGGGGCATTTGTGGACTTGTTGTGCTTGCCGATTCTACCAAACCTTTGTACCATTTATACGTACACGATAATCTGTGGACAGACTAATGTGACGTTCTATCGATTTTGATTAATAATACCTAACGATTGTTTTTGGATGTTTCTAGTTAGGTATTACCTATTTCATTATCTTCCACCTTTCTAGTAAAAAACATTTGGTTTTTAGAAAATTTAGTTACCGATAGTCAGCTTTACTTGTATATTATTGGTAAATATTTGTTTATACAGGGAATTTTATAGTGAATATAAAAAGATAGGAATTTGTTTTAGAAATTTTGTTAGAAAATGAAGGATAACAATGAACTCTTCTTGTATAAATTCACCATTTTTCTATAGCAAATTTTCAAAATTAAAAACATTATTTCCCACTTTTTCAATGTTTATCATTAAATTTCTCGGGATATTTTACCCGAAAATATATGGTATGAGTTTAATTTGCTTTTATTCACATCAAACTTTGAAGCATTGAAATTTGGATATCCCAATTTGCACTAGTGCGGTGTTTGTGTGTTACTATTTATATCTGGACCCCACAGCCAAAGTATATTAAGTCCACTTTTTAAAAAAATGACACTTTACATGCTTCCTGTATCAACTATTTCACAAATCCATTCAATAGTTCGAAGGTAGCGTATTATTTCTCGTTCAATTCTTACCGAACGGTTTTAAAGTTACAAGGCTTTTGGACCTTTGACGCGCTCTCCTCTAAAGTCTGCAAAGTGCGACTTAATACACTCTGGCTCCGGGGTGCAGACATGTACTTATTAACGTAGTAAAGCTTCTAGTGCAGAACTCAAAATTCTGCTCCATTAAAAATTTTAAATACTGGTATCGGAAATTGTAAATATGATTAACTTCCGCTGTCTAATTATTACACACACGTTGTCATATTTTTCTCCTATACTAAAACTATCGTTAATACCTGGTTACGTTTCCACCTCCCCAAATATTACATAAAAATAATGTCCCATCACTTATAGGATGATCCCGACATCAAGCGTACCCCATCATCCCTCCCACGTCACGTGGTGCTCAGACTTTATACATAACAATGGTTACATAACGATTGAAATTCCCCAGAGAATGGCCATTTTCGGCCAAGCATTAGACTTCCACTCAGGGGGCGGGGGAGGGAGCGCACACAGCGTTCATCTTCGCCTTATTACCTATCACACCCGGGTCGCTCGCAATTTTCGCGCAAACGCTGAAACTCCTGGCCGGATATGAGCTCGGACGAGCATAAAAATCCGGCCAGAAAAGAGTAAAGATCCGCGCGGATTACATAATCCGTTGGGCGGGTGGCGGTGGTACGGCGAACCGTCGCACGGAAAGATATATACGCGATAAGGAAGACAGACGATGAACGATAAAACGCTGCCGGATGACTCTTGGCGCGAGAGGGAGAGAGCCACCCGTGGGTCGTCTCCCCGTCGTAGTCCTGATCGTTATTAATGAGCAAAGTGTGTCGTTACAGGCTTATTATCCAGCCGTTCTAATTAAATTGGATTAGCGCAATGAAGCGTATCATGAAATTCTCGGTTAATGGTCTCTCCACGCAGACTACCTGGAGGGGGTTGGAGGGGGAGGGCCGCGCCCCTTCGTTATTCTATCCCGTGTGTGTGCGCGTCGATGCCGTTGACATGAACACGCTTTCTGTACCGCGATAACTCGGATGAATTTCATTAAATTCACGACAAATGCGAGGGTGAAGGTGTCCCGATCGAACGCGAAACATTACGATTTATGATTCCTGTGTTTGTGTGTGTGGTGCCGTTCATTGGCCAAAGTGAATGACTCCAGTTTTTTGGGGATTTTTCAGAATTGTTTTTCAGTGACGCAGCGTTTGATTGGTGCTTATGTTTTTGTATATTTATATTTTCGTGGAATTAATAACTTTGGCAAATTGAACGGGTCGTATGAACCCCCGGTAGTAAATATTGGGATACCTGCTGGTTTCATACGAAACGTGATTGTTGATCTAGATTCTAACTTTACTGGTTTTATGATTTCATATTGGCAAAAATATATATTGAGGTATATGTGGTTGCTGTTTAGATACACTCCTGTTTATAAATACAGGAAATATTCGATGAGCGTTTGAAGGCTCCGCGGCACTGAATATTAAATATTTCGTAAATTAATGTCCATATGCTGCTGAAATTAATATCATCGAGCTATCACATCTGGAACGTTCTTTTCGGGATAGACTGCAGCTTATTCAGCGATTTGGCCTCCATCTCCTAATATTTTGGGGGAACTTCTGGACAGAATGAAAGTCGAGGTCCGTAACTTCAGGGTTTTATTCATTAACGTAATCGTCAATAGCTCCAAGACAGTTTCCTCTATAAGGATAAGTCACTGTGTCTAATTAAGTAACGTAGATAATTTAATCTTCAATCTCAATTGTTCGATTATTGCTCTACCAATAACAAGGACGAAAGAACCATTCATTAAAAACTGAATACACAATAGAATAATTGGAAAACAAATTATTTGATTTATTAAGTAAATTAACGTACAATTGTTGGAATATTGCTTTTAATTCAATATAATGATGTATTATTTCCATAACGATTCGAGTGTAATTGCATTCGTGTCGTATTTAGGTTACTGCCACTACTGTTTTATCAATGTGTTCATGGTTCCGCGGATCAATTGCATTTTCATTTTTGCGTTCTTTGTTCTCCATATTGACACGATACGTCAAATGTGGAATTTAACCAGTGATATTTATGCTTTTGCAGTATTAAATCCTGTTGGACTGCGTAATTTTGGTATTTAGTATTAATTATTTATTACGTCTGGTTCATTTCTGATTGATTTGTGTTGTTCCACTTGCGAATTAATAATCTGAAATCTCTATGGAAGTACCGTACAATTGACCACGGAATTTATGCATTTGCATTATGCATTAACAAGTGTCAAATTAAGTGGTGAAATAAAACTAAATTTCTAACAAATTAAAATTATGAACGTATGATGTTCAACTAACTTTTCAGTTACTATTTAACATATAATGAATTGTAATTCTTCTCTTCATAAATCGGCCAATAGATGTGTGAATTTGCACAAACAAATGTAATCCACTAAAGACAGTCTAACGTATATTTTCATCCGGAAGTTTGGGACACTTATCGATTGTCGAGGAAACCTAATGAAACAGGACGTAATTACTAAAGGTTTTGAATAAATATTATCTACAGTGATAAAAGAAAGTAATATTTATTCTAACTGAATAAATATTACTTGTACTATCGTGAAGTAATCGTGAGGAAGATGCAATCCATATAAAATATCATATATTTCTCGTTCAAAGCACATGTCCCAATACCTATGAACGGCAGTATATGTGTATCAAATAAATTTTCAAATTCGATTTTCTCGAAAACAAAGCATCGGATGAAAAATTTGTTTCGACACTTTTGATTTAGTTCTACATAAGGAATCACCTTCTGCCTCCGTTTACCATCATTTCGGCCATACCCTGTATAAGGCTATACCACTTACAAAAAGACATATTTATAGTAACATACAACCTGCATGTACTTCAACACTGAACCACAGCACTACTGTGTTACTATTTGAATTCTGCTATCTGTCTGTAGATAGATTCCGAACCACCACTACCAACAGAACTTCATCGTATCAGTTTCAAATACTCCTCTTTAATCCCATAGACACCAAGAGTTTTCCATTGTTTCAATTCATCCCCAGTTAGACATAGTTGATTTTAAACGCGTTCGTGGGATACGATTGACGTGAAACTAATGGGAAGTTCGAGTTGATAGCGTTGTCACTGACATCTGGGTCAGGGCAGAAGTATGTAAGTTAGCGGAGCCGCGCAAGTAATCAAAGTATGATTTCCAACAACGGCGTGTCTTGTTTGATGTGGCGGCCAACTCGACGTGTTTTCTTGTCGAGGACGGAACAATACGTTCTATCTATGTCGAAGTTAATTACACCGTCAAATAAAAAAAGCGTATAGAATGGAAGGCTGTTTTAGCATACGGTTAAAATCACTTTTATATTTTGATTTCCTTTTGATAAATACAAAGGACATGCTGCAGTTTCCTTTTCTTAAGATGTCTGAAGAAAAATAGAAAAATAGATGTTTCGGAAATGTTAAATAATATATAAAATATTTTTATTTCATTTTTGGACACCTGTCATTCCACAGCGCCCATATATACTAGCGAATAAAAAAGTTAGCACTGTTCTGATTCTTTATGTTTCTAGTATTTCTAAACATTAAGTTAAAACTTTAATATACTAGGTTTTATACAGCTTCTAATTTTTTATCAGAATATATATATGTTAGATACGTACTAAGTTTTAAGTTGATGGTAAAAAATTGTAAAAATAAAACAAATTGAAAAAGTGGTGACTTTTTGACGGCTACTATATGTTCGAAAAATTGCAACAGTGTTGATTTAGGTCTTAGAATCTAACCTAAAACCTGAAACCTAACCTTAGAGTCTAACCGATATCTTGAAACCTAACCTTAGAATCTAATCGAAATCCTAAAACCTAACCTTAAAATCTATGGTTAACGAAATTAATGTCAGCACTATGACAACCGGCCAGCTTCACAAGTAACTTACACCAGTAGTTGGATGTTTTTATCAAGAATTAACAAAATATAGTTTTTCCTATTATATTAGGTGTAATAAACTGGTTATAGTTTAAATTCAAAATATCTTTCTGTCCGCTTTATCTTTAAAAATGGTAAAGAGCTTCGAAGGAAGAGAACCAACCTTATTGAAGTAGCTATAGATTTCCGATTTCCTAGAAAATAAAGTACTATATTTGGGTAGATACAGTGGGTTACTAGTGGTATACCTGATGTGTGAAAAAAATTCAATAAATTTGAATATCTGAAAGGGACAAGTAGACACTCACATGACGCCCGTGTTGTATTATTGTCCACTGACATTGGACACTCGCATGACGTTACCGTGACGTGAGTGGCCGTTATAGTATTAATTTTTGAGCGAACCTTGCTCGTTTATTTAATTTTCACATAACAGGCCTGCAGCGGCTCCGAAAGTTATTTTCAAGTGTCCTCCACAGCTTCATTCACGGTAACTTCTTTATCTGGAATGTGCATTGAACGGCAACGCACCTGAAATTCACGTGATTTCCACGTTTCTCCACAGCGACAGTGTCTGAGAGTACTGAATCGGCGGATAGGTTGAATGCAACAAGATGAAGTGTCGAAATTTTGTATGAACATTTATATTATGTTTGTTCAGACGAGTCGCGGTTTCATGTTCAAACGGTCACGTGACCACGTAATCCTCTGGCGGCCATTTTGTAAACGACGGCTTTTTCATATGGGCTATACAGAGGAGGATGTCCCAGATTTATCTCCGCAAACTGAATTAGCATGTTTCGAGAGTAGAAATAAAGGAGAAAAATATTTTATATATATAATATGTGTTTTATATTTTTAATTATATTTATGTTTATAAATATAATAACAGATTGATTCTTTGTATCGTAGAGCTTGAAAATATGTCTATGATGTTCGTACAATTTGATTACGGGATGTCAATAAGAAACGTAAACTCTAGTAGATTCAATTTTTCATCGATATCAGTTTTGTATTTACAGAAACGATCAACAGATTGAAATGGAGTAATTCTGCGAAATACTAAATAGATACATTTCCATTCTGTTTTTATATTCAGTAGTATTATCTACTAATTATGTACTATTTATCAGTATTACTGTAGTCTAATGTATTGATCGTTTCTGTCCACACAGGACTGGAACTGATGAAAAATTGATTCTGTTACGGTATAAATCTCTTGTTGATTTTCTTTCTTTTCAGTTAATCCATCAGGAATTCTGTGTGTCAATATGTATTCGTTGATTGATGAAGTAGGCACTTATTGATTCTTGCGTGATGAATATTTTCCTTCCATAGTTCCACAAATACGAACTTAGGAACGTTGTAGATTAAATGTTAGTAGCCAATATGTTGTGGTCTAATAAAAAAAAACAACGGAATATCGAATTAAATGTATCTTTTGTCAAAAATGAACGGTCTGAACAACATTTTCGCCAGTTAATATTTCACGAAAATATTTTTACGCGAGAGTAGAAAATTCTTGTTATAAAACAGGTAAATTCGTATATTTCCGGCAATGATACAGAGAATTATATACCTTGTTTACGGGTACTGCTTTTGTTTCTCGAAATGGTCATAAATGTTTCTTTCAATTGTTTTAACTCTCATGTACTGCACATAATTTTTATATTAATACTTCACAAACAAAATTCGTTTCAGTTGATTTCATTGTGTGAAAAAATTTAAACTAAAGTAAAATTAAATTGTATTAAAGTTTGTTTTGGGGTTAAATTTATATAAAAGGATTAACCTTCTGTAACCGAAATTAATTTTTATTATTAAAAAAATGTTGTATCGGTGTATACCGTTTATTACTGACCAGTTAAACACATGAAATTCTGATTTACAATCTTGAATATTTTAGTTTTTTCAAAATAGGTATTCGACTTTAGGATCACACTGGGCAGTAAAAAAGCATTCTCATGTCCTTAATAACGGTAGCACCTGGTATGTAACTCCAAAGTTACACGGTGTCATAGATTGTTAATAAATTTTCAGGGAGCAATATCAAAAAGTATGGTTCCACACTTTTCTATTAAGTGTACCAATAAATAATCCACTATCTTTTCTTAACTTACGTGTTCATTCTCTAGAAAATCCAAAATATAGACCGTTTTAGTGATACTTGTGACCTTCACTGCTCGTCGCCGTTCGCAAAGATGCAAAACACACAAAAATGTTTGGAACTTCAAGCACGTTACCAATTCATTAAAAACAAATCTTGAATTGCTTATTAGTATACTTATTCTTTCACGCAGAATCACCCCGTGTTCAATTTACATCGTCAATTACACGAACCCCACGAATTTACGGAACAGCCTGGTACTTGCTATGTACTTGGTCACATCGCTAACGCGTTCACCCTAATGAAACCTTGTAAATTTCACGCTCGACTCTTGCAATGATTGCCCGTAATGGCTGGGGAATGTCATTAAACGATTCGGGGTAAAGTTCGTTGGCACAGCTCGCGGGTTCAGCCCGGTTTATACCTCGCGCGTATCCGACGCGCGACCATTTCAACCCGTGTAAAAATATCGTGTCGCCTCGTTCACGCCTCGTAAAGTCTGAATTTCACCTGATCCTCGTGGTCCCATTCGATTCGACCACACTCGACGTCGTTGTCCCGCAACTTTCGTCCTGCTCGTATAATACGAGGAACGGTGTCCCCACTAGCGATGGGTTCGCGAACAAACCCTTTCAAACATGTTTAAACATCTGACTTAGAAGGTGAAGTCCTGAGGTATAATGCTGACTTTTTAATAAGGGTTAGCATAGTGACAGAACTTGGAATTCGGAAGTTAATAATATTTGTTTCAGTCGCATGTGGCCATTGGTTTATGAGATATTTAATGGTAACGTTGTGACTTATATACAGGGTGTTTTTGGTACAACCCGAAGGGATATGATTTTAAATGAAAAAATAAACCGAAAATGTAGAATACGATTTTTTTATAGAACGCTTGGTTTTCGAGATAATAGAATTTGAAAATCTACTTGATACGCGTGCGATTGAATAGGACTTGGCTAGTCCGTGTCTGGTCGTTACAGTCAGTTTTTACTTATTGTGAACCGGAATACATGCGTGGTAGATGAATTTGGAAAATTGATTATATTGAAAACGAAGCATCATAAGTGACAATTTTATTCTATATTTCCATCTATAGAATCACATCCTTTCGAGTTGTACCACAAATTTGGGAATACACTGTATACAGGCTATAAATTTAACATTAAATATCTCATAAACTAATGGCCATATGAGACTGAAACAAATATCATTGGCTTCAGAATTCCAAGCTCTACCACTGTGCTGAACCTAATTAAAAAGTCATCGTTACACCTGAGGTCCCCTCCTTGTGAGTACCTTCATTCGCAAATTCGAAATTCAATCAGACTCAAACATTCTTGCTACAAATATTCACACGCACTTTCAATTGCCAACGGTATTATTATGCTTAAAATATATGAAGTATTCACACGATCAAAGTTGTCGTTCTATTATCCGAAAATTAAGTTACCGAAACACTTTCGTCTTCCTATTACTTACAATAATCGAGGTTCTATTAGTTCCGGTAATCGAGGTTCTACTGTACCCTCCTTCGCCTATAGTTCACAGTTGCTCGAGAATTAGAAGTTTCGAAACGTCAATCAGACAGTTTGGAGCTTCAAACCGTCGTCAGACTGTTCGAAAGCGAGCGTCACTCCGTGATCCAGAATTAAAATTTAGCAGTTTATATAATTATTTGGCCCAAGCGAAACAAAATTTCGGAACTTATAAATTTGATTCAACCCTCTCACTGCATCTTTTTGGTATCTTGTGCAAAAATTTGCTCTCATAAAATTAAGATTCAATATTCATTTGAACTATTCAAACATTTCGTCAGATGTTCAAACGGATTCAATCGGTTCGATTACCCATCATTATGTTCTGTGTTACGTCACCTTGTGAATAAAAGGAGAAGAAAGTTGGAATATCCCCAGCAACGTATTTAAAAAAAAATCATTAATTATAGAGGGCAGGCGCGTGCGCGCGCACGCACGCACCAACAGACACCGTGAGGCCGGCGAACGCGATCCTCTTCATTGTTGTTTGCGTAACTTTCCAGCGGAATATTCGACGTCCGCCTAATAATACGTTTAAAGTTCACTTGCTGCACGGAAATTCTCCCCCTCTAACAAGCCGATTTATCTTGTTGTTGTTTTGCTGTTCGTGTCCTCTCTTTTTCAATTTCTTTTTTTTTTTTTTTTCATTGCATCAACCCGTCAAAATGCCAAGCGAGCCTTCCTGTCTACCATCGTTGTTATTAAAAAGTTTCGTTCGACGTCGTCGCGATCGCGGACACATTTTTCACTTACACAGAAAATCCTTCGTTGCTCGTCGCTGGCCATTATAATAGGGGCAGCCCGTCATCGATTTCAATTTCGTGGAAGGTATACCGAACGGGTTTACGTCGTCGTTTCGGCTCACAAAACTGACGAGGCGGTCACGGAAAAAGCGGTTGCTTGTTTGTACTTTCTTGGTGCTTTCTGAACGTTTAAACATTGCTGGAACGTTCCTTCTTGGTTTTACTTTTTGTGTAAACTTCGTTTTTTGGTGGATTGAGTTCCTTTTGAGTCGAGACGAGGCGCGTTTCTCTCTGGTTTTCTGATTGTAGGGAAAGTTTAATTATTTGCTCTATTCCGCTTGAATAGTGCACAGAGGACAGTGGTATAACTCGGAAATTGTTGATTGTAGACTGCAAAGTAAGTTAGAACAATAGAATTAATTTTTTTCGTGACAAATGATTTTAATAAT
Organism: Dufourea novaeangliae; assembly: GCF_001272555.1. Lineage (NCBI taxonomy): Eukaryota > Metazoa > Arthropoda > Insecta > Hymenoptera > Halictidae > Dufourea > Dufourea novaeangliae. Next base: position 220,364 of record NW_015373964.1, read on the forward strand.
TAATCTTTGACAAGATGAAAATAGGTTGCTGTATGTAAATTAATTCTTCAACGTGGCTTTAGGAATCAATTGACAGTTAAGTGTGGAGAAAATGTATTAAGTGTCTGTTGTAAAATTAATGATCTCGATCAAATGTACACGAGTTCAATGAAGTTTCGTCCGTCAGTTTGACTTATTCAAGGTGTACAATCGATATTTCGTCCCTTGAAGCAAGAATTTCAATTTATTTTTAACAGGATGATTATAAAATTCAATGAATCGATATTTGCTGCCTTTCAAAATTCAAGATTAATCACCCTGTCCTATATTTTAAAATAATTCCCTGACTGAATAACCTGTTCTTTTTTTTCGAGTGTCAAAGTAACAAATGGTTCCCCTTGTTTCATCTGGGATTTTCGAACTGGAACGTATAAATAATCCTTGGGTGCTTTCTCCGATGATGAGGAAAACTGTAACGAGGTGTCACGCCCTATCGTTGATCTCTATCACTGGCCCGATAATCGGCTTTATGGGTTCGGTAACATCACGACGAGCTTCTTGATTAGATCTTACCGAAATGTTACAGTACAGTTCCTGTTATACGTATCGGGAATTTTTATTTGAATATTTGTTATACAGGGTGGGTCAACATACACTTAGAATTAATTATTCTCATAAACAATTTCTCGACAAACATTTTTTGTACAATAAAGATACTTGGATTGTTGATTTTATTCATTTATAGTGAGTTATAGTATATACAACAGAATAAAATATAGTGCACGTCATAATTATAAAACCACCTTAAAAATTTCAATTCGTATGTATTGTGGTTAAAATAAAAACGAACCAAGTTTGCCATGTCTGGAATCGTGTTGAGAAATAATATTTGTCCAGAAAGGATAGATTATATGCCCTAGAAAAAAAGTGGTTCGTTTTTGTTTTTAACAAGAATACAATAGGTTTGCAAATTTTAGGATGGTTTAATAGTTATGCTACGCAGTGTGTAATAACGTGAAAAATTTAATAACATTGAACAGGGACTTTATTTACTCTTCAATTCCGAGAAATTATTCTCAGAGGTAAAATTTCTATTTGATTCTAGATTTAGTCTAATAACATCTCGTCTGTTCCAGGGTTTCATTTTCCGAGAAACAATACCAAATTCGCTCTTTAACGTTCTCGATAAATTCCTAAATGGAGGGTAAGTTTGATAACTCAAGAAACAACTCTCTGCTCCTTCTTTGTTCTCATGTGTGCTGCCCCTAAACTTTACCAACAACTTCGAACACCCCGTGCAGAACTGACGCCAAATACAGGCGTGTCGCTAAAATAAAATAGCAAATCTGGTGTCCAGTCACAGATGTGAATTTGGTACATTCATAACCCTTAACTGGTGAGGTGGAAATCTTATTACTTCTTCTTTATAACACAAATTTTATTCTACACAAATCATAATGCTCATTACACAAATATTAGTTACACAAATTAATTCGTGGCCTTAGTTTCATAGATTAAGTTGTTCATTTACGAAAAACCAAAATACAGTCTAGTCTTCAAAATATTCTCCATTTACGCCATTTCTTGCGCAGTTTGCGAAATCCCTTTTCGACAAAATAATGGCAGTTTTGAGGCAATAATTATTTGTGGGGGCCACGAATTAATTTGTACACGTAATACCTCTTCTGTATTCTCATCTAAGAAACCCTGAAAATAAGTACGTATCTCTTTAAGTAAATATAGAATAAAAATAAAATATTCTAAAAATATTCATGGGATTTCCCAAACCCCACGAGACCAGATAAGCATCCTATAAAGTCTACCTATGCAACGATGCTTTCCGAAATTTTATTGATGTACTAAAAGTAACGAGCCTGTATTTGCTTGCACTGTATTAAAAGCGTTCTCGTACTAAATTTCTAAGAAACAAGGTGATCTTCTTAGAAATAACTCCCTTGCAAAGTAATAAATCCATGGCGACGTTTCATGCATATTTTAAGCAATCTTAGAAAGTATTTCCTTCTGAGGGGGGTCATTATAGTATTTTTAGACAATTGTGTATTTTCGTTGACACTGAAATTTCCAAGGAAGTCGAAAGAACTGAATCGTAAATTCTGACACAAATAATTACACTGTTATAATTAGACTGCGGACGTTTATGCATGTACAGAATCCTCTAATTTGCTGAACGTGGCACAATAAAGATTCTAGGAAAATTTAATAATATATAAGTTATTATTACGAGTACATTAAGACCCTTAATATCGGAAACGAAATTCTATGCAATTCGTTTTTTTACAACTATATTAGTGCGTATTGTTTTGTTTGGTACTATGAAAGTACAGAAAAAAATAAAATCAGCGTATGTCTTTGAAATGACCTTGACAAATATATAGCATTCCATTAAAAAAAATACACAAGGTGACCTTAGTATGACCCTGAAAAGTTGAGGGTAAAAAATTTGCTTCACGGTGACATTCTACATAAAAAATGATTAAAAAGATCTGCTTACATTTTTGTCTAGACTCTTAAATAACAAATACGAAACCACTCCGAGAAAAGGAAAAAAGGGGCAAACATAGTTGTTTCTCTTTCGATTCCCTCATCTGAATTACTTGAAAACTCTGCAAGACTCTGCTGTAGTTATAAATAAAAAAATATGTTGTCCTATCACCTATCAGTTCAGTAGTTATACTAAACGGTAATTACCATAGAACATCCCTTACAGTCTTTAGAAAACATAATGTTTTCTTCATACAAACCAGGTATTCTAATACTTATAATCTGTGCTGTACACCGTCGGTATCTCTAATGTTAACAAAAAGAGGGGTACATCCTTCTATTTCCACCTGAATCTCACCTGTAACTTGCTCCAATTACCAAAACCACCCGGTACATACAGAACAAAGCCATCGTGAATACGCTGCTCGTACCATCCGTATTCAAGCAGAACCAAGGAACTTCACAACAAGCCCCGATGAATTTAATTTACTTTCATTTCGATAATCCTCGGGAGAAAATGTTTGCCCTGGCACCGGTAGCAAAACGGGCCGCCGTAGAGTGTCATAAGTTCTTAATCCCTTTCGTAGCTTCCAGCGGTGAACACCCACCAGACCGCGAGCGTATACGAGCCCCATGTTATCCGTACCGTTTGCGAGGGTTGGCGGGGTAAGAGAGTGGTAGCTCCGGTGTTCATTTCTCCCCTGCAAGCATCTCGAACCCCAGTTGCCGTGGGGGGACAATTAAGACTTCGAAGGCCCGTCTATCGGGTATTAATAAATATCTGATTTGCTTTCAATCTGACGCCGCCAGTTCCCCCCAGTACGAGATTGGGGTGGAAGAACCTCTCCTCCGGCACGAAGACTAATGACACCAGAACGATTGGGGGACGGAAAAGGGGAGATATCCGTGGCCAGGATGCCAGGGGTGGGGTACTCGAAAAAAAAAGAAACGAAAGGGTGGTGAACGCTACCATGGAGAGAAGAATCGGTTGTCAACACACCACCGTTCGTAATTTCCTGACGGAAGCGCGGGAGGGAGGGGTAACCCGGGGAAAGGGTGGGCAGAGGCCAACTTGCGGAAAACTGGGACGCCTGGTAGAATTAACGTAACCGACGTCGTCGATGCCTCGGGAACCCCCTACAGCAGCACGCGAGTTACCTATCTACCGTGATCAATGGCACGTCTCGGGTGCCGGGTAGCAGAAGGCTTACTCGACACTGGGGGTGTGAATTTATGGCGAATCGCGAGCCGGCCTTGAGAGTCCTGGGAGCTTTTATAATTGCGCGCGAGTGAGTAAGGGTAAACGAGTCGACGAAACTGCCCCTGTACCTAACCTCTATGCCACTCCGATAGTTTTTATCCTGTACAAGGTGTGGCCGGGGTTGAACGATACCATCGGGCGATTCTACGCCTAGATACGGGCTGGAAACGTGGAATAACGTTTTCAGGTATGAAGATCCGTTTTGGTTTAACGGAGCGAGATTTAAATGAAAGTTTAGTTTTCAAGGCGTTTGGGAGCTACGAGTATGGTTAGCTAGGAGGCTGACTATGATTTGTTGGCGCTATTTGGTGGTATTAACAGTGGTAGATTGTTATCTGTTTCGTTGAAGATTCATTTTCGAGAACTGAATGTATGTTAAATAATAGTTTAAGAATGAGGTTCCAATTGTGGTTTAGGTTTCAGTGGAGTTACGAGCTTCGAGAATGCTTAGAGGGTGTCTGACCTTAACCTGCTGTTTTTATTATTGGCGATGGTAGATTCTCATCTGTTTTATTAAAAATTCGTTTTCAAAAACTAAATCTATGTTCAATGATATTTTAGCAAAGTGAGATACCAATGAAGGTTCAATTTTTCGGGGTTTTGTGAATTTTTAGTAAGGGTCTGACTATAACTTGTTGGTTCTACTTAGTGGTACTGTTGACAGTGGTAGATTGTTATCTGTTTTGTTGAAGATTCGTTTTTGAGAACTGAATGTATGTTAAGTTTGTGATTTAACAGAGCGAGGTTCTAATTGAAGTTCAATTTTCAATATTGTTACAAGCTTCGAGAACGGTTAGCTAGGGTGTACAACCGTAACTTACCGTTTCTACTTCCTGCTAAAGTTGACGGTAGTAGATTATTATATTTTGTTGAAGATTCGTTTTCTATATGCTTGTATACAAAATGTATGTTAAATGGTAGTTTAACATATTCAAATAGAAGTTCAATTTTCAGGGATTTTGTGAACTTTGCCTACGGTTACCTAGTGTGTCTGATCATCGCCTGCTGATTTTATTTTCTAGACCTGCTGAAGATGGTAGATAACAATCTTTTTCGGTGAAGGTTTGTTTTCAGGAACTGAATGTATGTTAAATTGATGGTTTAACAGAGCGATATTCAAATCCAAGTTCAATTTTCAGGGCTTTCGTAAACTTCTAGTAAGGTTAGCTGGTGTGTCTGACCTCAATCGACTGATTCTACTTTTTTACTGTTGTTGAAGATGGTAGATTATTAGCTGTTCCGTTGAAGATTCGTTCTCTCTGAATGAGGTCGAAATTGAATTTTAATTTTCGGGACTTTTGTAAGCTTCGAATACAGTTAACTAGAATGTCTGACTATAACTGGCTGGTTCTACTTACTAGTACTGTTTATTGGTGATAGATTATTTTCGTTTCGTACCGATCTTATCAATTTTTGATAGTCAATTTATATTAGATCTTTATGGAAAGTTACTGATATCCTGTCACTGTCAATGTTTACAGGCATTAACCCTTTTGTGACCGAATTATTTCGTCTAAAAATTTTCTATTTATTCACCGATCATCACGTTTGTATAACGGTAAATTGAGATAAAGTTTTGTTTGATTACTCAATTAGGAGATATGCGTCCCACTGATCACGAAAGGGTTAATATTAACTCTTTCACTACAGTTTCCGCATATTGGCCCTTTAAAAAGTTGCTAGTGGTGTGAGGTTGGCGTTTATTCACGCCTAAAGAAGTTCAATCATAGGTCACTGTTGGTGCTGTGTTCTCGAAAACGACTGCTACAAAGCGCTGACTATTTGCATAATTTGCAAAAGCATATTGTTGCGACTACAGTCACCGTGTACCTTGAACTTTTCTGCAACCGTTATCGTTCACGAGAAGTTTTGCTGTTCGCAACGTCGATCACGGTTAAATATGTACCGTCTGTTACACACGGTTTACGTTGGAATCTGTCGCAAGGAAAGAGTTAATTGTCACAATTAACCAGTAACAAATAGACACACTGCGTATTTTACGTTTTCTTGTAGTTATTCCTGTAATACAAAATCTTTTTAAGATAGTACTGTTCCGTTCAGATCATTTTGAGAAATTTGTAGCACCAATCATTGCTGTTCACCACGCCCCATCGAGAAACTGGTCAAACATGACTGCAATTGCAATCAACATATTAAATATGAAATGACAATATTACTCAGTTTATTTTATGAACACGAAAAGGTCTATCGCCCGGGTGAAATTAAATGCAAACCTTCGAACTCGGTTGCGATTCAACCCCAAATCAACGATGGTCTTGCATTTTCAGTCGGGGCTCGTTACAGATTCATTTTCCGCAATGCGATTAATCGCTAAACAGGTTAAGTACCCTATCGATCGGTCGCAATTCCTTTTTTCTTCTCTACTGCGTCTTCGTCTTCTTCTTCCTCGTCTGTCGTTTTTCATCTTTCCTTTTTTTCTTCGTGCTTCTTGTAAGCTGCTCGGAGAGGATGCTTCGTGGATGAAAATAGCGACGGCTTTCACGCCGCTGCCGCGCGATACGATTGAAACCATTGTATTCTGTTTATTGTTGCGACGTCACGGTTACTTTCAACGGTTTTCAGAGATTCCCTTTCTTCTCGCGCTCGTTCACCGTTCAACGAGCCTCGCGCCTCGCGTTTTACCGCTGACGAAGTAATTTTTTTTCAGCCGGAACTCGAGAGAAATTTGGTTTCATCGACCTATGAAGGGTTGAAAATTTCACCCTTATCTATACACGTCTCGTCTGAACTGGTATTTCAGTATCAGAATTTAGTAAACAATTTTGGACGATATACTGTTTTAACCCTAACATTCCCACTGTTGCTATATGGCTACGTACTGTAAATTACGAAATAAAATATTGGTCTCATGTATGTGTTCATATCTTTGAGTATATAATAGTTTTTTTTTAGTCTTGTATCGATGATATGGCACAAATTTGAATGTGCATTTGAGAGTTTATTGGTAAAATAAGACATTATTAGTCCTTTGTCTCTTTCATTTGATGGAATTCCAGCGTTGAGCATTGTTACAAATAGAACAGAAAATTACAAAATCCAAATTTCAAGGATAAGAAAAATCGGGTTTTATTATGTTCAATAACTGCGACAAAAATGAAAAAGATGTCAAATGACAACAAATAAAAAATGGCATTAGACCGTTTGAAAATGTTAAAATGTTTTTTTAAATCATTTATATTTTATGTAATGTACACAAACATACAACAAAATATTTCTTTGGTATTTTTAAATAATTTGGGAATGAAAGGGTTATTAAGAGGCTACATAAACCTAGACGACCAAAAAATAGACAATTTAAGATGCTTTGCTCATGAAAGTACGTTCTATTCAAATGGAAATTTTTTAGCCTTTGGAAGTGTGTAGTCATATCTAACAAAATCCATAATTTTCATTGAAAAATATTGAAAAATAACCTTGTAGCAGCTATTTTTTTGACACAATTGATTCATAAAGTAGATGAATAGATCTGTTCTTTGTTGTCTGATTTGTTTGATACGGACTTAATGATAAAAAAAGGTGGGATTCATAGTAAAAAACCGCAATTCGAAAATCAAACGATCACCATTTTACGAATAAGTAATATTTGAAAAATTGGTCACGACAAAGACTAGATTTATTCATCTGCTTTACAAATCAATTGGTATTTTTGTATTTCACTTTAATGGTGCAACATTTATATCTGGACTGCAAAACCCTACATTAAATTACTTGTCTTATGAAACAAGACACTGTTACAACGTTGTTTTTCAATATTTTCTAACGAAACTGACGGGATTGTTAGATATAAGTACACTCCTCCGAAGGCTAAAATATTTACGTTTGGATAGAACGTACTTTCATAAGCAAACCATTTTAAGTGACATATTTTCAGTGTTTCAGAGAAAGCTGTTTCTGTTTGCGAGAGGTAAAATATTTTATTTCAAGAGGGGACTGCAACAGAATTATTCTACAATCTGTATTCATGTTTGTGTAAACGCCGGACAATTTTTATAGCGTTATTATTTTTATGAAAAATAGTTTCAATCCCATAAGAGTTTTGGTAGATCCAAGTTCACAGGTTATTATACCTATACAGGGTGTTATCAAACATTTTTTGATCTTATATTATATCAGTGCTTTTAACTAATTGTGTCGGCGGAAAAATCTCATATGAACCTAAATGTTTTGTTAAAGTTACATATTGGAAGTCACGATTAAATTAAAGATGAAAAAATGATCTTAATTTTAACTAACACCATTAATATTTTTGTTATTCCATATCAAATTGATATTCATTCATTGCATGTTCATGTTCCACATTTTAGTTAAATATATACAGTGACCTACACATTTTCGAAACAACAATTACCTGTGAACGTTTTTATGCAATTTTCATTTATGGATCCACATTATCTTTACTTTTATCACCCTTCGCAATAAATTTCTCTTAACTTTCAAATAAAATTAGCATTTCGGACAAGCACATGTGCCTGCCTTCCTCAAAAAAGAATTCTAAGTCTCTGTAATTCATATCACCCTTATCTAGACAAGTTATGACTAGACTGCAGAGTTCATGCATTTATCGCACACACGATTATCTAAAACCCAGTACAATGATACCTTAAAGAAAACTCACCGAGTTTTTTTCTATTTTTTGGAAAATCTCATACAAGCCTTAATCTCTTTTACAATCTTTGTAAATTATTCGATAAAAATCGCTATTTGCATAAACATTCTCTGTCTACATACGACTCAAGCAGAAAGTTCGTTTCAAGCAAAAAATCGTTCAACCAAATCATCGAAATTAAAATTAAAAAAAGATAGAATATTGTATAGAACAAAAAACAGAGAATCCAATCGTCTCATATTCCCCGATATGAACAGAAAACATTTACAAGAAGACACGACATTGTTTCATCAGCGCGAACAGCAGGGGCACTCTGTCATAGAATTTACAGAGTTTAGGAACAGCGGCAGGGGTGGCTGGTGTATCGCGAATTGTTGATGCAAAAATAGAGTAATTCAATTTCCGTGTAACAAACGGCCGGGGATTAAATGAAACGGTCGAATAGACGGCTATGCTTGCCGAGGATTGAATCCCCTGAAACGATACATAAATCTTTGCGATGCGTAACCATTGTTCTTCAGCCGACTCAGTGGTGGTGCAAAAAGTGGGAGGGTGGGTGTGGCCAAGCTAGAGATTCTTTTCGTCGCGATCTCCTGAATATCCAACGGAGTTTGCATAAATAACGAATTGTTGAATAACGCCAAGGCGCGACGAAAATCACCGAGCGACAAATTCGATGTAACGGCGTTGTCTGCCGGCGGCTGAATCGCAAATGCACACCCGACGATTCGCGGGATTTGCATTTAGAAAATGATACATAGTTAGCCAGTCTACGGTTCGCCCTGTACGTCAAATTGAATACAGGGTGTTAAAAAAAAAGTTCAACATTCGTATGGTACATGGGGCACACTGTGCTGAGTAAAAAAACCTTAGTAAACATAGGTCGAAAGGTCAACCGTTTCTGAGATATAAATATTTTTGTATATTAAAATCTTGATTGGCTTACTGGCTTCGCATGCGATGTTTATCTCACAAAGAAACACCGCAGACGCTGACTCGCGGATTGGAATGAAACTTGGTTGGTTTATAGGGTAATTCAAAACAAAAACAACGGTATGTTTCATTCGTGCCCAATCGCCCTTTAAGGGTGTGAAAACTAACCTCAAATAGGCACTGTCACTTTTTCGTGTATAACTCTTAAAGTATGAGTAATAGAAAAAACTGTTTCGAACAAAAGTTCAATTGTATAATAAGTTTTATAAACTTGTGTTAATAAAATTTTGAAAAAAGTGTTTTAAAATTTTCTTCTCAAGAAGGAAAATTTTTTTCAAAATTCGTTTAATGCAAGCTTATAGCGATTGTTGTACTATTAAACTTTTGTTTGAATCTTTTTTTCTATCTCTTATACTTCAAGAGTTATACGCGAAAAAGTGTCAGTGCTTCTTTGAGGTTAGTTTCCACATCCTTAAAGGTCGATTGGGCACAACTGAAACGTACCGTTATTTTTTTCTTGAATCAATTAACCTACACAGTTTTATCCAATTTATGAGTCAGTGTTCGTGGTGTTGCCTTGTGAGTAAAAAAGCCTTAGTAAACAGATCAAAAGGTCAATCGTTTCAGAGATGTAAACATTTTTTTATGTTAGCATCGTGATTGATTTACTGGCTTCTATCATGATATGCGATGTTTATCGCAGTGTTTATAAACCGCGTTCTGAATGTCCTCATTCAATTTTCCATACATATTTCCTGACAGAAGATTTCATCGGCAATCAGTCACTTGTCATCAAGCAGCGATTGCGGATTTATTTAATAACCGAATCCACCATGCTTGTCAAATAATTCGACAGAAATATGGAATTTTCGAGAGTTCGCGACTCTGTAAGAAGAGGATGCCAGGCGTGTATGGAAATGGAAGGAGGACATGTGGAATACCTTCTGTAAATATTGAAGAGCCAAGTAGTAAGTCAATTGTGATGGTAACATACAGAAATGTTTATATCACAGTAATGGTTGACCTTTCGACCTATGTTCACTAAGGCTTTTTTCTTCACTACAGTGCGTCCTATCTATCATATAAATATTGAATTATTTTTTTTAAACACCCTGTATATCGTGCCTAAGGAGGAGGGGGGGGGGTGGTTTATCGAGAAGAAAATTTGCATACAGTTCAAAAGGGTCTTCTTATGAAAATTCAAAATGGTCCTTAATGAGATTAAATATTAATCCTCGGAAATTGTGTCAACGAGCTCACCGTGGAACCGTGAAGTTTACCGTGGCCCGGGGGGTGAGGGGGTGGGGGGATGTGGTGGTCGATAATCTTGCGTGCGATTGTTCCAGATCTACGAAACCGTACCTTTTCCTTGCGATTTTCGCGATTCAGGATAATTACCATCGACGGTTTCTAATTAAAGCTCGGCGAGATCTTGTCGTGAGCGACTGAGGGGGGTTGAGGGGGAGTTGGATTTGTGGAAAGTAATGTTATTTTTGGGTGGTGGTAATGGGGACTGGTTTGAGTGGCTGATAATTTTTAATTGTTTTACGGTAAATTGATATTATTTGTGGAGAAGTGTGGATTGATAAAATCGATAACCTTGATTTAATTTGACGTATAGTGATTCATCGATGAATGCGACATAAACAATGGGGTTATTCCAACCACTGGGGGCTCCCCTTCTGGAACCAATCAAAACAGAGTAAACAGAAACTAAGGAGAGGTTCGCATTGTGCAAAAAACAAATTTATGAGGTGTTGAAAACCTTTCCGCCTTGCAGACTCATGGAGACATTACTGTATTAGTTCAGATTAAGCTGCTCTTGTGATTAAATGTATTTTAAATTATACGTTGTCGAACTGTCGTGTTGTTTGCCCCTTGTGTACTGTTCAGTAAGTTGTTGACTTTCTGTTCCGTGAATTAACCTCTTCAGATACGATTTTTTTCTTTCGAAGATCGAATTTTTTTGCGAAATTCTTTTGTTCGGAACAACAATGTTCAAACATTAGAACAAACTTTAAACATTATTGTACATTGCAATGGTCTGAGGAGGTTAAACTTGGTCTACATTAAAATCGAATTAAGGAAATACACGTATACTTACAGATAACTTGATCGTTACATATGTAAATTATTGGTATCAAATTAATTTACAAGCTTCTTTGATAAAGAATATAATTGAAACTTGAAGTTTCAATTTAGGTTAAATTCACCTGAACAGTGCATAAAGGGTTAAGTAAACGTGTAAACACAACTAAATACTCGTGCAAAGAATATGGATGGTACGTTTGAAGTGATTATAATGACTAGACTGCGAATTTTTATGCAAATGACATTTCATAAAGTACTTCATAATGGCAAGAGCAAATGTAGAAATGTCTTTCTTCTTTTAAGTGTTCTATTGAGTTCGGAATAAAATTGAAAATTCGTTGCACCTAATTTTAAAAGTTTTGTGTTTTATTGAATTTCGCATAGCCTTATCGGTTATAAATGCATAATATCCACAGTCTAAAAATAATTGAGCAGATGCAGAGAATAAAGATCTCTGATTCGTACATTATAACAGACTACAAGACCAATTCGAATTCATTAGACAAATATAAAGTTTTTAAAACAAAATCGAAGAGACTGAAAGAGTGCAAATCTGTGAAAATAACAGATAAAAAACAGAGAAAGGAAAATAAGAGCGACTTAATTATGAATATAAAATGAACGAGCTTTATACTACATGTAATAAGCTTCTACAAAACCTGAACCCAATCAGAAACTCTAATGAGTGTTCTCCTCAGTCCTGTCACAGACATGCCATTATAGTTTTTTCATACTAGAACTACCAGCGTTGAATGTATATTAACTTAAATTGAATCGAATATTGATATGGTACAATATATAGTTTAATGTAACGTAGTACAATGTAAAATGTGTAATAAATTACAAGTCAATATAGATTCTGCCAGTAGTTTTGTTATGATTTCAGTAATTCTAAAAGAAGAAACTCGAAATCAAAGTGTGATTAAGTGTGCTATCAACACAGTTTCTAAATTCACAGTATCATACAGGACAACAGAAACAAGTAGCGAGTATTATTAAAACAGCTTAGTTGTCTGGGTTATTTCCAACTAACAACGGACATCATCTTAGTCTAACACGTCGACTTTTATGTCATTTGGCACATGAGGAATAGACAGAAAAATGTTTGGCACGCATTATTTCTTTACCTGCTGACATTCATATACACGGGTTGAAAATAGAAAAATACATTTAACACTAGAACTTAACTACCAAAGCAGTCAAAATGACTGGGTAGGACCCTCGTATAACAACGAGTAAAATGTGACAACAGTGCGTTTTCACAAGTTTTGTTACAGTATGATAATGAAGAAATTAGTTCATAAATAAATTTGAATATTTACAAAAGGTTGTCATGTTTATTTACCGGATAGAAATAAATATACGCTGATCGGTGGTAGTTCTAGCGTTAAACGTATTTTTCACCTGCAACCTTGAACTCTGTTGCCATCCCCTGGATATGAATGTCAGCAGCTAGAAGAAAATACGCGTCGAATATTTTTCGATGTGCAACCATTGTGACAAATGCGATCGAAATCGTCATTTTACTCTAAGACGATGTCCTATGTAAGTACAGAATACTCCAAGAACTGACAGACTGCTCGTTAGTACACTTAGTATTACGACGTACCCGTCAACTGTCAACGAAACATATTTCGTCCCTCGACAAGTCACCAATCGTCCAGAACACCCATTGTTATCGTATGTCTTCCAGCACGCGTAATACGACGTTCCGATTGTCAGCTAATTGGCGATTGCTTCGGATCAGCGGTTGCGCGAGGGAGGTTAAGAGGAGGAATAAAGTCGCGTTTCCAATCGAAATGTTTTCTGTCCAATTCACCGGCTCGAAGGCAGCGACAGCGATCTACGAAAGCCTTACGACCACGCGCCGGGACGTGTGTAGGTAAACGCATTATCATCCGCTGACACATGGCGCAACCCGCGGAATAAGGTTTCGCTCTGTTGATCGAATTCGATGCAGGCCAGTCAACACACAGGCTGAACCTACATCGAGGGAGGGAGGGATTTTAGCCACGGCAAAGCGACGTAAAACGGATAAATTGGATTTCTTCGTCTTACTTTAAAACGCCATTAACCGACATTGCTTAACTTCGTTCCCCGGTCACCCGCTTTTAAAAACCATCTAGCGCTCCAACGATTCTTCGTCGAGCTCAGGTTTTTTTTTTTAACATTGCTCTCGAGAAGCGTCGATCCTCACGGAGGATTCTATGAAAGATCTCTTTTTATTACAGGCTACGAAGACGTTTAGTCTATAAGAACGTTTAGGCTACCAAGACGTTTAGGCTACCAAGACGTCTGGGCTACAAAGACGTTGAGGCTATTAAAACGTTTAGGCTAACAAGTCGTTTAGGCTATTAAAACCTAGGAGACCGTCTAGGCTACAAAAAGACGTCCAGGATACCAAATCATCTAGCGACGAAGACATCTATGCCACGAAGACGTCTAAATCGGCGGAATTACGAGACACAGTTTCGCGAGAACGATCGAAGAAATCCAAAAGCTGACCCAGCACGCCTAGATCGAGAATTCGGCTAGCAACTGGGCGAGGTGAAGCGTAGTAGCAGTAAGCATCAGAGCGTAAAGACTCACTTTCAGCGCGGGGATGTGGTACACGGTTAGTCCTCAGCGGGACCAAATCTCGTCCCGCAGCCGGTTGGTCCTTAAGCAGATGACTTCGGTCTAGTTTCCAGCGCACAATAACCCGCACACACACACACGCACGCACACACCGTGGTCGCGGGGACGGTGAACACGGTGCAGGCACCAGGGGAACCGACGGGAGTTCCGGTGATTCAACCCTCGACGGAGGGCTGCAATCGAGGACACATGATAGCTCCGTATTATACACGGGTACAGCACAGGCTCCTTGTGATCCCTTTAACGAAAAAAAATTCCCCGGCTGATGTGCCGAGGTGGCGCGGGAACCGACCGAGAGAGAGCAATCACTCGCCAGTTGGCTCACTAGGAAAAAACGTTTTTTTCCAGGATTTTCTTCTCTTCGCACTGTAGAATCGTGGGCGTGTATAGGTTCCTCTCTCAGTCACCAAATAACTCCTCACACTGACTTTACACGTCTGGAACACACTCACCGGTAACACAGTGAACTCTCTCACTTCGCGGTTCACGCACCGTGACGGAGGAGAGCAATATATCAGGATATAGAGTCCGCCAAGACGCGTGTGGTTCCCTCGTCTTTCTGATGCCCTGGCGACTACAGAAAGATCGACACAGAGATAGTGTGTGTATACGTGACGGGTGGGAAAGATGCAGAAGTTGGAGGAGAACAGAGGAACACACAGAGTTTCTCTTCTCTCGCGACGAAAAGTGTGTCACGCGAGGGAAGAAACTCACCGCCACCAAGCCGCGCCGCGGATCGAACGAGAGTCCGCCAGAGTCAGAGAAGGTGTCTCGGGGATGCAAAAGGTGTCCTCTGTACTTTGCGGTTGTTGTTTCGCCGGACGACCAAGCGTACCGGGGTACGCTTTCACGCTCCGGGTCGAAACGAGTGCCCCGTCGCGCGCACACAGACACAAAGACACAGAACACTATACCGGGGGGGGCTCTTAGAACGATCCCCCGCGGGTTTACGAGATATATATCCGAGGGTGTCTCGTGGACGTGTATGTCACTTGTACAGAATCGTTGGAAACACAAACCACGCTCACACACGGTGTATATCCTACTCTTCAGGTGCGTGTACCCGCGTTACAACGCGTGTACGTGCGTATGCGTGTGCGTTCACGCGTGTACGTCACACTCGCGACACAACGTACAGACCGCGAGAAACGTAATGGAACGCGTGTAACAATACATACACAGACACAGAGAGAAAGAGAGAGCACCACCGTATATACGCGTTAGAGGTTGAAACCCGTAGGCCCGCGCGCGCGCGTTTCACGAGGAAAAATTTCGCTTGGAACCGATACGCACCAGCCCTAGGAGAGACCCTTAGGCCGGATCCGCGGAGTTTCCTTTTCACCTCGATTTTCGGTCCCTTGCCACCCCCGCGCGAGTTGCACAGGCGCGAACGGCTCTCGGGATCTCGGAGGGTCGGCCGTCGCGCACCTAGGTATAGTGGGGGAACCCCCAGCGCGCCCTCTCTCTTTCTAGTCACGGGACGCGGGATGGAGGAGCGGCCGACCACCGTTGTTGCTAGCGATAGCGTGACAAGGATATGGATACTTCGTGTAGAGAGTGGGAGCAGTGATTGGGAGGAGGGGACGAGTGAAGGTGGAGGGTTTTGCCATCTCCGTTAGGAGGAGAAGATTCACGGCACACTGCTAGGAACACCGGCAGCTCCACCAGCCGGTGTATATGCACTAGCACTCTGATAGCCAGGTTTGTGGGGGTCTACGTACTTTGGGATTTCTGCGAGGAACGATGCGCTAGCTTGTGTGTATAGGTGAGGGTTGTACGTGCTGCCGCCACTATTACCATCACCACCACCACTACCACAGCGCCCAACATCAACGTTGCTCTACCATCGTTGTCGTTGATGGTGGTGTAGACGCTGGTGCTGGTGCTGCTGCTGCTGCTTCTCCGCTAAGCGGCGTGGGTGTGGTGGGGTTCAAGGGGGTGGCGCAGGCGTTTTGGTGCACCGACGCATTGATCCCTGGAATTCGTAGGGACGGTGACTAGGGCCAAGCATGTGTCCACTTTCGATGCGAGACAGAGAGGAGCAGAGGGAACTACACGGTGAATAGACCGAGAGGCACACACTGATAGAAAAGGGGGCAGGACTGACGGGCGGGGAGGGAGGTAGGGGAAGAATGGAACAATGAGGTTGAAGGAGAGGAGCAACCGTTTTACTCGTAGCCGATGTCCACACCTGCGGACCGGTTCCCGGCGCGTTTCAGGATGATGGAATGTGTCCGCTCGATTGAAAATCTTTCCGGCCTGAATCCTGCACCTCGAACACCGTTTCGAACCGTTGCTGTTACACGCACTCGGTGTTTGACGTTTGCGCCGCTGGGATCTCCCGCGATGACGGATAATGATGACGGATGAAACGGAGATACTTTGGACCGAATTTCGACAATCGTGAGGCAGGGAAATTTTGAAAATTGCGCGCGAACACGTCTTATTCTCGTGTTAATGAAGACCAGATGATATACTCGTTGAGAAAGCCTGGGAACGGAACGCAGTCGTGATTTACCGCGATTTCCCCAGATGAAACAAGAGAAAAGGAAACGTGTGGATTAAGGTGGTTCTTATGCAGACTAACAAATTTTTTTTTCCAAATTTTATTTTGGCACCCTTAGCATATATTCTATACTTACCCCAAGAAACTGCTACAGTATTTATTTTACATTTTTGAAATAGAATTTTTGAGGTCGCTACCACTTATGGAAAATTTACGTTTTGAATGAAAAAACCGTATTATATAATACAATCAGTAGGGTGGTCCTTATATGGACTAATAATATTTTTCTTCGCAATCTCATTTTGGCACCTTTTCAATATGTTCTATAACCCAAGAAACTACTACAGTGTTTTTTTAATATCTCTTAACCTCCAGTTGTCACACCTCGTTTTTTAAACGTAGGTGTCACACTGGATCAATTTGGCCCAAGCCAATATTCAATCAATTGTTGTTTAAATATTATTAGTAAAATTAAGTTGCAAAAAATTTTGAGATGAGGTTTGAATATTGTATATTATATTTTCATGGTTAGAAATTAACACTGAATATTCCATCGTGTTAAAAAAAATTCTTGAAAAAAGAACAAAACGATAAACATTGTCCAGTAATTGCCACCATCCTGATATCCCTTAAAATATGAAAACTTTGGTAGCCGGTAATGACCTGCAAACGCTAATCAATTTTAGAAAAAACAATTACATACACTTATCTTTTAGATGGGAGAATTACAGACCTGACCATTGAACGAGGATCACTAAGAGTGTTCAACATTTTTCGTTATTTCAGTAAAATTGAAAGACCTGAACAAAATTTAACACTTTGTTGGTGAGAAGGTTTTTGTATTTGAAAATATACAATTTCAGGTGTTCTAAAAACATTTACAAACTACTACTTAACTTTGATTTGTCAAACTATACATATAGGAAAAGCGATTTTCCCGACCTTTTACTATTCTAGTCCTTCTTTAAGAAAGGCGTATTATTACATCTACCGTTCCCAACTCTTGTTGTTGAAAAGACGTAGTACTACGTCGTCCGACATCAAAGTGTAGAAATATTACACAAACACATATTATCAATTTATATATTTCTGTACATGACATCTTAACATTTATTATTCTTGAGTATTCGTTGTGATATCCATCCTGTGCATGACGAATGGTTGATGGTCGAGTGGATGTTTATGTGATATCACCATGTTCATTTTCTATTTCATGTTGTTATATTTTCTGTATTAGGCTACGTTAGTATAAACTTCAAGTCACTCTTTATCTGCAACCGGAAATTGTTTCCAATCGTCCGCTCAACAAACTTTCTTTTACCGTATCTGTATAAAAAAAGAAATTAAAAATGTACGTCTGCATTTTAGGAGTTAATCAAATTTGTTATTAAATTACGTTCAGACCCTTCAATTTTACTAAAAAATAATCTAAAATGCTGAACATTATGGCTGGTCCTAATTCAATGGCCAAGTAAATAGCAGGGTACGTCGATATAATTTAAAGAACCACCCCAGTCTATAGATACTGTTGGCGATATTTTAAGATTCAGGGGGTTCATTCGAACTCGCGAGACGTCGGGGAAGGGTTCGAATAAACCGCGCAACTTTTACCGTCCGCTAACGAGTATCGCGCTTTAATCACCGCGACACCGTGAAACGCAACAAGCTACACAGGGCTACAGTTTCTGTCGAATTGATCGCTGTGGTAAAACGAATCCGTCCGGTTGCTTATTCAACGGTGGACCCTCGATGAATGGCTAATCTATAAAATTAAGCAAAAGTCCGTGGGTAGCCTTTTCACGCGAGTGATCCATCGATTCTATAATGTCCGCCTTCGGGTACCTTCGGGGATCCCTTTCATTCCGGTTCGGGTCTCGAAAATCGTTCGTTAATTAAGACGGGGATGGAGATTCGGTGGGGTTACAGCTAGTGATGGGACTGACACTGTATCTATACTATCGATATCATTCTACACATTTTGGTCCGGTATTGATTAAAGACGTAGGTATGAAAAAGGATCAATACTTTATCGATACTTACATGTACGAAAGCATCGATACTTGTTTGGTACCTACATGGAAGTATCGATACCTTTTGATACCTACACGGAAGTATCGATACCTTTCGGCAGCGTGTTTATTCGAACCGCCGAGCTTCGATACCAAAGTAATGAATGGAAAGTATCGATAGCTATCGAAATTTTGGGTAGTTTATATCAATTAACGATACCGCTTCGTGTTGAATCGAAATCAAACCAATACGGTACCGAATCGAAACTCGTTTGATACCTACACGAAAGTATCCACACCTGTTGGTACCTACATGAAAGTGTCAATACTTTTTGGCAGCGTGTTTTTTCAAACCACCAAGCGTCAAAAGACACAAGGATGACAAGAATTTATGCTTGCCGTTTGGCAGTTCGAATAAACACACTGCCGGAAGGTATCGATACTTTTGTGCAGGTATCAAAAGGCATATACAATACCTCCGTGTGGTATCAACGGGTTTCGAATCGGTACCGTATTAGTTTGGTATCGATGATACCAAGTACCCAAAATTTTGATACGTATCGATACTTCCCATTGTGCACTTGGGTACCGAATTGATTGAATATCATGAATAGTATCAGTATCGATACTTAATACCAAGTATGCAAAATGTCGATACATATTGACACTTTCTATTGCGCATTTTGCTACCAAATTGATTGAATATCATGAATAGTATCGGTATCGATAATTGATACCAAGTACGCAAAATTTCGATACAAATTGACACTTCCAATTGCGCATTTTGCTACCAAATTGATCGAATATCATCAATAGTGTCGGTATCAATAATTGATACCAAGGACGCAAAATTTCGATACATATTGACACTTCCTATTGCGCATTTTGGCATCGAATTGATTGAATATCATCAATAGTATTGGTATCGATAATTGATACCAAGTACGCAAAATTTCGATACATAGTGACACTTCCTATTGCGCACTTTGGTATCGAATTGATTGAATATCATCAATAGTATCGGTATTGATCCCATCACTAGTCACAGTCCGAAAAGAAGTTCCTGTAACAAGCCCCGAGAGTTCAGAATCGTCATCGGTACGGTGTAGTTTTCTTTTCAGCGGACGATTCAGCAAGGGGGTCTGTCGCCAATCTGTTAAAAAGGGTCTCCACCGAACTGTGGACTTCTTCTCCTCCCTTCGATTTTACGATTCGCCCGATCGTCAACGCGCATCCCTGGGCATCTCGGTGGCGGCGGCGTGGCTCGAAGCGCCGACACGGGCAATGGTCTCGATAAAATATTCAAACGCAGGCAGCGTACAGGTATGCACCCCGATACTGAATAAATAATAAGGCCGTACGGGGAGGAGGTGATCCTCCCCGATCGGTTTCATAACTCGGTTCCGTTTCAGATTCTCCCGATCCACTCGTCGTCAGCCTCCACTAACGAGAGTTTCGTACTCGAAAAGCGTAAGTTTCATTCCCCTTCTGCAAGCTTATATAGGATGAAAATTTCAGAATGAAAAGGGTAGAGAGAGAAGGAGACGGTTGAAAGGGAGAAGGAGTCTCCATAAATGTTCGGGACGCTACTACCGCCGCTCGGAGAGAATTATGCATCTGTCTTTCAGATCCACCAACCGTATTAATAATTCGTTCCCCGTGACTAATGCGGACACGTTCTACCCGAAACGTTTTCTTCTTCGCGGACTTTGTTCGTGGACGTTATTAGGTCTATGAACGGAGCTCACCGCTGTCGTTTCAACGCGGGCTTTCCTCCCGTATTCACGAGCCTGTGTAACGGGGGGGAAGATAAGGGATATTTGTGGCGTTAATCGTTATCTGGGACCCCGTTTTGTCGTTTTAGAGCGCCGGTGGATCGCGTAAAAGAATTTGCATCTTTACTTTTTTTAATGTGGTTAAAAATTTTGAAAAATTCGGCAATATTAGGTTAACTTTGTGGTGGTGGTTAATGCAGCAAAAGGTCTACTATGTGGTCCTGGAAGAGATGACGCTGTGTAAGTTAAAAGAAAATTTTTTGTATTTTTAACTCGAATTTTGACGTTTTAGACACGTTCTTCTAATAATTGAGAACAAGACCAATATTATCTTTTGATTAAACATATATATATTTTCGACGATTTATGACATACAGAACGAAATAAAATGTGTCTGGCTACATACGGGTTTTTTCACTGTGGCAGTCAATGTGTTGAAAAGGCCTTCCGGGAAATCCTGCATAATTCTTGAATACATCAATATTTTTGCATGAAAATTTACGAAAATGTTCTTTAAATGTGCCTTTATTACATACGAAGATTGTCGTGAAAATAAATGCCTACGCTTTTCCCTGAAAAATTTCCAAAATATTATTTCTTTTTTCTTCACAACCACAGATGACCCCATAACGCAAACTGTTAGCGGTTACATCTGTCGAGGTTATTAACTTTTACAAAGTTTCAGGAATGACGGAATGGGATGATAAACTACACGCCCGTTTTAAGTCCCGGAGGAATATGGCGGATGAGAAATTACTTTCGAGTTTATTTAATACTCACGAAGCGTACCGGTGTCGCGAGCACACTTTTTCACCGGACGTCTTTTGTTTACGATAGTCCGCGAGGAAGTCGTTTCTTGAAAAATTACGCTGCCGCTCTGTCGTTTAATCCGTGCATAAGAAACGGTCGCTCTCGCTTGCGCTGTCGTGCCAGAAACGGAATAATCTTCTGTCCGTGAATTCCACGTTACGATTCTATTTACGGTCTGAATTCGTTTGGAAAATTTCATTCTTAAGTACACTGTGTTTATCTAGTTTTTGTAAACTAAAATTATTTATTCGGTGTATTAATAAGTAGTCCATGATTTTTTTTCTTTTTGTGAAATTTTGTATTTGTTTCGAAATACTGTAACCTCGCGTTAACTGCCTGCATTTAGGGCTCTACAGGCGAGCAGTGTTAGAAACGGGTAATTATCGAGAGGTAATAGGATTTCTCAATGCAACCTAATATTTTCAGAAGATATATTCAAGATTTATTAATAGAAATGACAAAAAAGGAGAGAGTCATTCTTTTTAACGTTTACAGAAGTGAAACTTTACAAAGATTCGCAAGTCTAGGGAATATACATATTTTGATATCGATGTTGAAAATTTCAATCGGTTGATCAAATTAACGCGGTCGTGGTTTTCATAACAAAGTGACAATTAAAAAATCACAGGGCGGTTCATAACCGGAATTCGAACGCAAAGCACTCGGCGTCGTTCCAATTTACTCGAAACAAAGCGGTTCTTTTGTTCCCATTAATGGAATACATTGATCGACGCGGCACTGAATAGCGCGTGCAGGTTTCGAGTCTTTCGAAATTGGAGTACTCGTGAGAATCAGGGGAATTATTATAAATTTATTTTTTTTTGGAGGAAGACAATAAGTATTTGTATAGTCTCCAGAAGCTATACGAGAGAACTTCAGCATGGACTGAGAATCACGATACAATCGGAAAGCAAGTGATTCCTTATACCACATCATGTCGAAAATCTGGAATAAAGTTTCTTCGTATACGGAAAATTCGTTCGAAAAAAAAATGGAATTTGAACATACACTATTTCCCTTATAGTTTTTCCATTATTTGGACACACTCTGTACACTACCGTTCAAAAATTTGTGATCATTTACTGAACGGAAAATCTGGTTACATGTTTTAATTAGAAATGCATAAACAGACGAATTTTCTAACAAATGCCGTCGGTTACAAAGGTTGTTGCATAATAAATGTCGTTTTCAGCACATTTTATTCCAGTCATCTTAAATTATTAAACGTGACATCAATAATTTTATAACTCATTAATGATAACGTTTCGACTCAGATAGATATTACTATGAATAAAGATCAACTTTTCCAGATAAAATATAATATAATCGTTAATATGCCCTAATTCAAAAACGAAGTTTTTTAAGCAATAACTTAATAATTACTTACCTTAAGAAATGGGTACAAACAAAATGCAGTGCAACAGAACGTTCATCATAAGATAACAATTTTTCTCTTTGATAGTATTAAGGTCATTAGTATTTTATTGAATATTGGGTTGGACGGAAATCCTATTACATAATTCATTAGTAGCTATATTTTTATTCTCATCACATATTTTCTCTACAATTTCCAGTTCTCTCCTTGTCATAAATACCATTAAAAATATCAGGTATTAAAATATATATTCGTCACGTATTGCTTTATGAGTTTTGCAAATTAATACTGATTAACATTGGTGTCACATGAACAGTAAAAATAATTACTGAAAATGATAGAAAAGGTGTCAGTAAGGCCTGAAAGTGCGTAGTATGGTTTCAGAGATTTTGATCAGGTGATTTCGGTATAGATACTGTGCTACGTTTTGGGCAGCCAAAGGCACCAGATGCAAATGATTTAAGGCGACAATTACCGTAACTCGTGGCATTGTAACTAGAGAACTCACAATGAAGTTTAATGCGTTCTAGTCATATATTGAAATAGTCCATTCAATTTGAGAACAAAAAAGCGCAAAAACTTTTTCGTTTTACCCAGGAATTCTATGCTTTTTCACAACGTGGAATTAATTGATATTCAGTAAACCACAAGGACAATGGATCTATCTTTTTTCATTTCTCTTATTATTCCATTTAAAGGTATGGTGATACGGATCTTTATGCAACATTATATAAAGGAATTCGTAAAAGCAAGAATAGGAATAAGATTTTCTTTGTGTCTTATCGCAGTAAGAATAAAATAGAAAATTCGTTGCATCTGATGGAAGTTTTGTCTTTTATTGTATTTCACATAGCCCTTATAGGCTATAAATGCACAAAATCCGCAGTCTAGTGATCAAAGAAGAATTTTTTTTTCACTACCAACAAAATGAAAGACAATGTCGGGGTGTATTTGTAGTGGGTTATCTTGTACGACAATAGAAAACTGGTATTCCTGAAAAAATTAAAGCACTGAACATCATTATGCGATGAACAAACTGCGGATGTTTCCCTACTTAAAATATTTTATTTGATAGATTTTTCAGAAAATATTGTTAGAAAATATTGTAAGATATTGTAATGCTATTACACCAACTGGTTCAAAAAATAAACTTCTGTTTCATTTTAATTTCAACACATTTAGTGCTTACGACCGTGAGTTTTTACAAACATCCACAGTCCAGTTACGAACACGATCAACGATCCCAAAGTTTTGAACGATGGTGTACATATCACGTTGAAAATTTAAGTCAACCCGTTATCATTTGCGTACAATCGCGAGGAAACTTGTGTTGCTCGTGCACGAAGCTTAACGAACCTCACGAGTACGCGACGCACACTGTTTACAAAAAGAAGAAACAGCAACCGCTAAATGGTATTCCTGAAGACGATAGAGAATACAGATCTCTGTGCACATAGTACTATGTGTGTAAACAATTATCATAAGTAAATAATATTCTAATTAAGGGGCTAGCCAATTTTGGAGTATAAAATAAAAACTAATTTTTGGCAATTTTTTCTGCAAAAATGAAGTAAATGGGAAATCTATTAACCGTTAAGCTGCCGGGAGTATCCCCTTTTGGGACACTAACAGAATTCGAAATTCAGCGCATTGCATATGTTATTTTATATATAAATGAACATTTGACTAAAAAGATCATATCTTTAATGAAAAAATATAGGGATTATAAACTTCTATACAGTCAGACTCTTCTATCAATTAATCTAGACTAATAGAACGTCATTTTCTAGAATATATCGATGATAATTCTACAAAATGCTGCGCATTGTGTGCATTACTAAAATTAAAATTCGAACCCGATTCACATTTATCAATTGTTATACTCCATTATGTATAACACTCTGCTTTGAGATCTATCATCTGAAAGAAATATTACTATAAAGTAAGAATACAATTATGAAACTCATATAAACAAATAATAGACAAGTAAAAAACAAAATGACTGGAAAACAAGAAGAAAAGAATTTAATTTTTATTTTTCCACGTCGTAAGCTATCGGTAATGCTAAAATTGCTAAAGGAACGTTTTCTAAATTTGTGTATATGTTTATTTGTTCATTCACTTCTAGGTTGACAAGATAGCTTCGTAGTCTAACAAAATTTGAAATCTATATTCAGGATCACTATCAGCGATATCAAAACCCTTACGAATATATGTATAAATGAAACATTGAAAAATTTTTAAGTTTTACTAGCGTACGCTGTCAGAGGTATCCTATTTGGGACATCGATAAAACTCGAAATTCAGCGCTGACTCTATGTTATATACATACAAAAGTTGTTGGTAAAAAACTACGCTTTTTATTAAAAAATGCCGACAGTGTAAAGGTTAAAATACATTTATTGTACGTATTCTCGGGTACGCGAAAAAATGTTTTTCACAGAACAAAATGGCGATGTTGGGACTCAGCCGGATAACTTGAAAACGGTTTCACCTAGAACAAAAAGCCAAGCATTTTTATGTCCTACATAAAATTTACTGAAGAGCCATTTAGGGATTTTACGATATATTAAAAACTTTCTTCGCTATGGACATTTTTTACACCAAATTTTTCGTTTAAAAACGATATCTTTTTCTTCAACATTCACCATTTGCACAAAAAATCATATTTCTAAAAATCCGTACGTATTTCTTTGGTAAATTTCATGTAGACCACAGAACGTAGAACTTTCTGTACCTTCTTCGTATACATCTTACTATACAGGGTGTCCCAAAATAGCTTCGACTCCTGGAAATGAGGGGTTCCTGGGACGATTTAAAACAAGTTTTTCCTTAGAAAAAATATCCGAGGCTTTGTTAACGAGATATTAACGAAAAACTCCGACAAATCAGAGCACGGCCGGCAGACTCGCCCTCTGATTGGTCGGAGTTTTTCGTTAATATTTCGTTAACAAAGCCTCGTATAACATTTTCGTTAAGGAAAAACTTGTTTCAAATCACCTCAAGAACCCCTCATTTCCGGGATTCGAAGATCTAGAAGAACTATTTTGGGACACCCTGTATATTCAAATTGTCCAATAACATAATCGGTGTGAACGGAAAGTCAGCCGACATAGGCACCACGGTGAACGCGTTAAAAGCGCACATTGCGACGCCGCGATTTCAGAAACCGTAAGTGTCTTTTAAATTTGGCACGCGGCGGCTATTCACTGGAGATAAAATTGAATGAGCGTGTTGCGCGGCCGCGACTACCAACCCACCCTCCGGTTCGTTAGCGCGGCGGACACGCGAGCATCCCCCGAGCGCGCAGCGGCGAGATCTCAAGACAGATCCGCGAGTGGAACCAGGTCAGGGTGCGCGAGGATTCTGGTAAATCGGCCGAAACGCGTCTGCGTTAACGAGTACGTTTTTTTAATTGCGTGGGATGTTGAGACGAGTGGCCAACCTTTAACGGCGGGGGGAATAGGAAAAAAAAACAAATGGAACGAGAATGTAACGCGTAACAGTGGATTGTTCAGGGGTAGGATGTAGGGATTATTATTCCGGAAAACCGGTTTATGTCCATGATTTCTCTTATACGTATAATCAATTAAAATTATGGCCTCTGGAACGCAGACGTATTATATTTGACTTACCATTGGCGCATAAGGTGGTTAATGGCGTCATCATGTGTCCTGATATTTTATCTCGCTTTAAATTAATTACGTCAGCATCATCTAGAAGAAATCATGTCCTACTACTTCAAGATGTCCACCACACGAAGTATGGACAATATAATTGCGTAAACCGCATAATTAGGAATTTTAATAAATTCTGTGTATCGCTGGACTTCTTTAGTTCCCAAGTCTCTTTTAGGCATAGGTTATACAACACATTGTTACGTACAATTGACTGATTATAACTGGATTGTATACTACAGGGTTAGTATAATAAATAAATAAATAAATAAATAAACCAGTTTATCGGTAAACTGCAAAAAATACCTTAAATTTTTTACCGCTAATTCATATTTTTTTTATCGATAATTCGACAGATTATATATAGCATTATGGTGAGACGGACCAGAATCGTATTTCTCAAATTATACGTCAAAGTTGCCACCTGTTAATATTCTTTTGTTTCAATGAAGTCATTCAGGGCGTCCGTAAATCTGCTATCGAAGTTTTAGCAAATTTAGGTAGAAAATCAGAATTTTAATTTGTGGTAAGGGCAAGAATTTTCTTTCCTAGTCATAAAAAATAGAGTCACTGTGTTGTTTGAGAAGATGATTTTGCCATCCTCATAACTAAGTTTGCATGACATGTAGGTCTAATTTTCACCTCAAACAATGATGTTCGGAAAAACTACAATGGCGCAAATACATGGTCTATCTATTCCCTATTATTAGGGATAGATGGACCACATATACTCGGTAGAGGTCCATCTTAACCATACTGTCTTAGTGTAATCGCCATTATTTAAATATTAACTAAATACAATTATACATAAATAGATATTTCTCATCTAGTCAAGTTGCAAACGAAGATCTTTCACCCGAAAACTGCCGGACGTCATTTCACCAGTGTTTCTGGTACATTGATCAGATCCCACGGAAAGTTCTTGTGTGTTTTGACAAGCTTTTTGTGAAATCATCTTTAAACTAAATGATTTTAAGGAACAAAACCGTTCATTCTATTCAACAACCTCTTCCGTTTTGAAAGGAATTTGTAAAAATTCGATAATTCAAGACAAACATGGTTTCTACTTAATTCCCATTGTTTAATCATATTTACAAATATTTAAATAGCTACAGTACGTTTATTTAGCCTCGTATTGCAATATTTTCTACGGTGAATATTCAAGAAGCATTATTTCATGACGCGACACCATGCACCCGTGTTCCACGCGCCAGGTAACGCAACTATACGAGGTGTACCTGTCAGAGGCGAAAAAACGAACTATTTTCCGCGAGATCTGACGTCGTAATATCCGTTTCGAAAATCCTGTAATACCTTAGTCAGAGTTCCCTGTACGTGTCTGTCTCGCCAGTCAGACTCGAAGATGCGTATTTCGTCTTAACCCGTTAATCATGTAACATCGGCTCAACCTGTTAACGTTTCTCGATCGAAAGCGCTCCTTAGCTGAGTAGTGATAAATGGCAAAGGACGAGTTAATTCGTCTTGCCCGTGACAGGCACGAATGCATCCTAATATTATTACTACTGCAAATAACATAATAATATCGATGATAGATGGTCGAAGAGTATGAAAAAAAAAATCGGAAGAACACAAGAGATATCCTACCGCCTTGGGAAAAATGTTACAAGTGGAAAATATGTAATTTTGCAGAAGGTCGAAAGAAACATGGTAGCATTTCATGTATTAAACAATGTGATACTAGTCCCATTTCGGTTGAAATATTCGACTTTAACCGATGAAATTTTCCTGGGTAGTGGGATATGTCACACGATAAAATGAAAATTAAAAAATTTTGACTTGCGACACTTTACCCCGCGGCAGAGCGATATACTTCCCCTGTAGCAGTAATGAGAAACAAAATCGATATATTCCCTCGCAGAGGACGGGATTTTTTAATATTAGCGACGAGTTAACTCGTTTTGCCCGACGGAGATGTATTTTCAAGTGACGAGTTAGCTCGTCTTACTCGGCGAAGCATTTTTAAATGACGAGTTAAGTCGTCTTGTCTAGTGAAGTGTCTTCAGATAACGAGTTAACTTGTCTTACTCGGCGAAAAAAGTATTTTCAAACGACGAATTAACTCGTGTTGCTCGGCGGAGAATTATTTTTAAATGACGTTTGAATCATTTTCAATTGACTTTTTGTCTTGCCTAGCAAAGTATTTTCAAATGACGAGAGAACTCGTCATGCATAGCGAAGTATCTTCAAATGACGAGTTAACTCGTTAACCACGAGACTTCATCTACACTGCTCAAAAGAATTAAGGGATCGCTGATTTGGGCGATACTGTTGCTTCCACCAAATGAAATGAACAAAAAAAATTACAAAGTTTGCTAAATTGATGTCTCTCCCCTACAATACTAACACTATCAATTCCTCTATTTCGTCCAACGAGTCGAGTCAGTAACTATAAACAAATGCAGGTGATGACCGTTTAGGCAATACAAGAACACAAACAATTTCCAGCCAATAGCGTGGCTGGGACTTGAATGTTTCGGTTATTTTTCCAGACCTGTCTCGTTACATAAGGTACAGTTACATATATTTAAAAAAACTTTTCGCAGATTACACGTCGCATTGACGAGTCGACCGACCGCAAATGCACGATCCTCTAATTGTTTCGAGCAGTGCACTAGTTATTTCGACCGAACGGCTCGACAGCGAGTGGCTCGAAGGAAAAGGAGAACGGAGCACAGGGCTAGGGGAGTGGGCGGGTGAAAAAAAGAGGTCTGACCCCACTGTTTACAGATGCATTCTCGTTTTCGTCGGGCACGAGATGCGATGAGAGCACCGGGGCGCAACCAAGCGGGCGGCTCGACGGCGCCCAGGCCTCTTCAGACTTTCCCCGGTAATTCAGTAATGGTCTTACGACGAAGTTCATAATAACTGACGCAAATGAGAGGGCCTCGTAATTAATTCGCGCATACTTGCAAATAGAATACGAGAGACGAAGGAGGGCGACGAGAGAAAGGAAGAGAAAGAGAGAGATGGATGGTTGGGTCTAGAGGTTTAGAGGATAGGGGAGCGGAGACACGTTACCCTATGCTGAGCTTGCGTAACCTAGTATCTGCAAATCCCATGTTGAAAGCTACTCCCACAAAGCAGTGAATCAACGTCGTTAATTTGTTGAGTGTAAAGTGAATCAAATCAGTTCGTTGTACCTGTGTGTGTACCCTAGACGTCGAGCGAAGCCGGAATTCGGGTTTACCGCGGAGACCGTCTATAAATTATTTTGACGATTCCCGGGGTCGGTTCGTTGGGTGAACCGCTACGTACTACGCGGGCCCTAAAAATCTTCCCCCTTCTCTGACCCGTATCTCGACGGTAGTCTCCTCAACGACACGTTTCCTCATTCGTGCTTGGAATAGATAGTTCCGAGTTATACGGAGGAATGTTTCTTTTTTGTTATTTTTGTTTATTATCCCTTTTGGCTATCGGTGGGTGTTCCGCTAGTACATTGCAGCTGTGGGGATTAGCGAGCTAGAAATATGGGAACATGATGAAAAGTATACGCAGTTATTTGGTGTCGAATACGTTTTGCTATATATTGGAGTTTGTTATATTTGTAAAAATTATTTGAAGATATAGAATGCCAGTATAGAAACAGAGAAAATTGGAGTTTACATAGAAATAATATTTTTAATAATATGTTATCGTTCAAATATATTTTTTGAATTAATAATGATACTCTATTTGATGGATTTCAAAACATGAATATACATATACATTGATCGAAATACATGCAGGGTCGAGTTGAATAATACATAAGAACTTGCACCACGTACTTCGTTATGAAAAAATAAGAAAAGAATATAGAATAAAGTTTTGTCATTCTCGACTGAGTTTTCGAGAAAGTCGACTTCGAACATCTGCTGGATATGCGTGTAATTGAATAGGACTTCTTTATTGGAACATTCAGTTTCTACTTACTATCCTACTAATACACGCGTTTCAGATTAATCATAAAATTTGATTTTCTCGAAACTAAGTCGAGAATGATAATATTTAATTTTAAGGTACCACGTGGTTCCCGCTTTTAGAAATTACTCGACCGGACTTTGTATGCGTATGTAAGTTCACACATCCAAGGTGTTTCCGAAATGGTGGTCCAACTCTGAAGAATCTGATTCTACTTGTAAAAATGAGTGGAAAATGTAAAATAATATATTTTCGTACGATGCCTCGTTTCCAAGATAATTAACTTTTAAAATTCCTGTAAAATATATATATGGATTCGTATGGAGATAAATAGAAATGGAATGCAATGAACATACGTGTTAGTCATATTCCATTATACGCGTATCCAGCAGATTTTCAAATTTTAATTTCTCGAAACTGCTATTCGTACTGCTGATATCGAGTCAATTCTGGCCGATTCTTCCAGTAAAATATTAAAAGTTATATGTTTTAAACGTAGTTGAAAGTACCATGCGAATGGATACTCAAATAATAAAAGGCAACAAGCTACGTTTAGATACGAGGTAATATTCCGTAAATTTGGAATACTACGGGAAATACGAGTTTTGATAATCGTGGAGATATCAAATGGTCTGCAGTACCAGGTAGAAATATTTCGAGTACAATAGAACCATTAATGTTGATTAAACTTCTTTTACGAGAGAATGCAGTACCGCAGAATTGTATGTATAAATATTACACGTTTATTTATTTATTAAATGGATGAACACTTTTTATTATACGTAAAATCAAGAGGAAAAGGTTCGCAGATAGCACCACTGTACATAATTATAAAAAATGGTATGTACCATATTAAATAAACTGGAGTCAACGAAACGTGCATTGACTTTGTTCAGAGTTCTGTGAAATTGCAAATTATATGAAAATGATATCAAACTCTATTAAATGATTTAGAATACCGAGTTTTTGATAAATACATGAACTATAAACATGTAGTATGAATATAGAATTTAGTGCATTTTTTTTCTCGTTCGTACCACATATTTTGGAACGCCCTGTACCAACGTAGCGTATAATTCCATAATAGGCGTAAATCTGGTGCAGAAATCAAAACTTCGTTGTTGATAAAACGCTTGTTAACAACGACAGAAAAAGTTCAGCAAATATCGTCGACTCGTTGGAGAAACTTGAGGCTACTTTGTGGATTTGTATTCTCTTGCATAAACGTACTTGCGTTGGAAATCACCGTTCTTTCTATTCGTACATTCCTTTATGCAATCCGTTACACAGTCTGGAAAAAAGCGAATAAAAATGATTGTACCAATTTTTAAATAATTTGTAACAGAATACAAATTAAAGTAACAATTCGACAAATTTTATGAATATGTAGAGTATAGAAACGATGGTCTAATAAGAGGTGTTATTTTAATTTTTTTTATAAAACGCATTAGTTATTGAGCAAACTATGATTTTTTTTATTTCAATATAAAGTGCATAGATAGCGATTTATTTACGTCGAATAAAATATCAGACAAATGGCCACCCTGGCTCCTCTGGCTGCCGACAATCTTTCGTCGAAATTTTGTATAACATGTTCGCATAAATGTGGCTCTATTTCAGCGATAACACTTCGAATATTGTCTTCCAACTCTGGAATTGATTTGCGATTGTTAGCATAGATTTTACCTTTTATGCGAACATGTTATACAAAATTTCGACAAAAGGATGGTAGCCAGCCAGAGGAGCCGGGGTGGCCAGTTGTCTGATATTTTACTCGACGTAAATAAACGGCCATCTATGCAATTTATGTCAAAATAAAAAACAAATCCTAGTTTGTTCAATAATTAATTTCTTAAAAAAATTGACTTCTTTTTCAAATTGAAATGATACCTCTTATTGAATTTCCCTTCACGTGTACATACAGGAAACTCAACAAACATTCAACAAGTCAAAGAGTCCCGAGACCTCGAACTCCCCAACGAGAATAACAAAACAAAATTCACACTTTCACGAAATATATTGGTAACAATTGTTGTATTTGCATAAAAATCCGCAGTCAAGCAACCACCCAAATCACCATTCCCGTTTACATCGCCATAAATATCAAAGAAAATACACACATTTCATTTTAATACCTACTTCTTTTTTTTTATCGCGCATTGATTTCCCCCCCGAAAGCGAGCGCCCCTTTTTTTGCCTACCCGAATAAATGTACCAGGACCACCGGCTATTTATCCAGCCCGTAAATCGTCATATTATCGATTCCGCAATGGCCGGTCCCGTCGCTCGGACGCAGGGCCATTTAACGCCCGCCATCGAACTGATTATTTCCCCTCGATGTTTGCAAAACATGCAGCGTAAGGAGAAAGAAGGAGAAAAAACCGTGTACAACAGCGTCGAGCCGCGATATCCAAACCATCGAGAGACCCCCGCCCCTACCATTTGTAACCCTGGGATTTGATATAGGCAGACGATAAAACGTGACGCGGAAGCAGTTAATTTCGCGAGCGTTTATCGTGGAGGAGGAGCGGGGGACTGGGACCCTTTCAGGTCCGGTTCCCTGAGCCCCATTTGCCAGCGCGTAACTCACATTCGCGCGCGTGGATCCTCTCGGTCGATCGTCCCGAAATTTAATCAGCCATCAAACAATTCGATGATGGATATACCGGTGGCGCCACGTGGCGAAGCGTTCTGTATGAAAAATTCATCGGTCGGGATGTAGAATTAATGCCGGGAAACTTGTTTCCAACCATACCTGTAGCCGAACCAAGGGGAATAATTCTTACGTGATTCTGTTATAGAGATCTTCCCGTCGAGTTGGACGAAGTTTTGTCTGATTGGAGTTTCGTGGAATTTCTGCGGGGATGAAGGTAACGTCGCGATCATCTAAATTGTGGAGTTTAGGAGAATGATGAATTTAGTATGTACTACGAGAGTATTTTTTGTTTCTATTTGTTCTATTTGTTGAATATTTATTTTCAGCAGTATTTTGATGATATATTGTGTCAACCCGTAACTACAGACGAAGCATCTGAATTGTTATTTCGGTATCACAAACTAGTGGACAATTTTAGAAGCTATAGCGTTTTATTACTTTTAATTGATAGTAAGTGGTATACTATTTTTATAACGGTAACAAAGAATAAGGTTCAGTGGCTGGTAAAAGTGCTGCATCGCTCATCCACTCCCTGAAAGTTTGCTGTCTTCGTCGAACCCTCGATGAGACGATATATCTGTAGTCGAATGGGAGGGATAATTCTTACGTGATTCTGTTATAGAGATCTTCCCGTTGAGTTGGACGAAGTTTCGTCTGATTGGAGTAACGTAGTATTTGCGCGAGGATGAAGGTAACGTTGGGGTCCCCTAAAGTGTGGAGTTTATGAGAATGATGAACGTCGTATTACTAAGAGATTGGACGTTTTTGGGTTTCTATTTGTTATCATTTAAAATATGATATATCACTTAATAATTTCAAAAAATAGTGAATTACTTATTGGTACAAATATGTTTTTTGTCTAATTAGTCAATGTTGAAGTTAGAAAGTTAGAGTGTGCAGAAACCTTGATTAAGATATTTTAGATTAAGATGTGTTCAATTCAGAAATGCTAGGTATATGATTAAATTAAAGAAGTATTGTGATTAATGGACGTAGTAAAAGAATCCAGACAAAATTATCCACCCGAAGTCAATATTGATTTGATACAAGCTTATTTAGAATAAAATAATACCTTGTCGGATGTTCTCTCGATTATATTATAAATTTATATCTATTATGTATAGATTGAATTAGTTTCTTTCTGTCAAATCGACTGCATGTTTCTGTCACTTCCAGGCATAATATTCTTTAATTGACTGTGCATAATTCCTCAACTAAATATGTCCTACTGCACATCATATTAATCAATAATAATCAAGTCTCACATCCATATAGATGATAATTGTTACTTCCAACTTTAACATTAATTAAATACACAATACGTACATCTGTGGCTGTGAGGAAAGACGCCGTATGTCACAATGTCAAAATAATTGAGTTTATTCATTAATTGAACTGTAGAATTTATAATATAGATTTATGTATTTACCAGAATAAAATGCGTGAAAACAAATTTTATGTGCTCAACAAAATAATGCAATTTAAGTGCAATGCAATATTTAATTCGTACGCAATTAGGCATAAGAACGTAAGTAATTTGAAGAATACGAAGATTACTCGTATCTTTCTTTTGTGATCCCTTTTTATTTCCTATTTCTATTAATCTGCTTCTAACATAATTTATTTTGTGTAGAATAAAACGAACTAAATTATATTCCACATTTTTATATTATCAAAAATAGCACACTGTTACATACGAGTAATACATATATACATGTAATTTGTACTTTACAAAAAGCCATGTAATTCACAGAAGAATACTATGCAAAGTGAAGGAAATATAGAATTGATGCACTAGTAAATGAACACGTACCAGTGAATAAATATTTGTATATAAACGAGTAAAGGAAGTTAGTGAAGTAGGCAAATGATTAAATATTGATTTTCAGTTCCTCGTTTTATATTCCAACAAATTCAGCGCCAATGGTTAGAAATGTTTAATTACTTTATTTCGTTCGTTCACTGATAAAATCGGTATTTTTTCTTTTAATTTAATTTACTAGATTTTTCCAATCTTTCATATTGAAATCTATTCGTTATCAAAAGGTACAGATATTAAAAAATCTAATTTTCACCTGTTAAATATTTATTAATATTATTGTCATATACAATTCGACTTTAATAGTTACAAAATCTTTCTCTTAAGGGGACTTTCTCATTCAAAATTGAAAAAAAAGACACTTCTTTAATATTTCTTTATAAAAAAACTATTATATTTAGAAACATAATTCCTTTTGGACGCTATTATATATATTATTGAGAACATAAAGAAATTTTTTCTAGCACTTTTAGTTCACCACGACCGCTGTAGAGGGCGTCTTCCAAAAGGCACGTTTTAATCGGTGAGACACTTTGCAGACGTCCTGTAAAAAATTAAGTAAAAATTCAAACGGGATTCTTTTCGTGAGACTTAAAACTAGACAATAAACCTCTAAATGTTCATAAAACTACCCCCCCTTTTTTTATACAGGGGTGAATTGCCCCCAAAAAAGAGTGATTTTTCGAATTTTTCGGAAAAATATGTATAAAACGATAAAAAATACAAAAAATAAAATATTTTAGTGGTTTATTGTCTAGTTTTAAGTCTCACGAATAGAATCCCGTTTGAATTTTTACTTAATTTTTTACAGGACGTCTGCAAAGTGTCTCACCGATTAAAACGTGGCTTTTGGAAGACGCCCTCTACAGCGGTCGTGGTGAACTAAAAGTGCTAGAAAAAATTTCTTTATGTTCTTAATAATATATATAATAGCGTCCAAAAGGAATTATGTTTCTAAATATAATAGTTTTTTTATAAAGAAATATTAAAAAAGTGCCTTTTTTTTCAATTTTGAATGAAAAAGTCCCCTTAAGTGTTCATTCGCTGGTCCATTTACCCTACATTTATATCGTATAAAAAGAAAACACGTAAGCATTGCTAATAAGTAGAATTGGCGTTCACAACTTCAAATAATAATATTTTGAAAGTGAAAACATGTGACATGCAGCGTTTTTCCTAAAATCACAGAGATATGGAATCTATGATTACTTCTGTAACTCTACATTATCGAAGTAAAGAAAGTTCAGTATTACTGTTGTATCAATACCTAATAAGATTTTTTCTACAGAAGATTCCGTAGCAAACAAAATAAAACAAAATAAAGCCTGAAATATCCGATTATATAATTACGAAAAAAAAATGTGCAAAAAAGTAACAGCGTCGGGGTAATATAATTTCATCGTGATTAGGTCGAGACGATCGTGATACCGGAAGAATTTCCATTTTAAGCCGTCCGCTTTCAGGGAAAACTTCAAACCCTTGTAATAACGACGGGGACAAAAATAAAAAGGGAAAAGGAGGGTACGTATTTCATACTCTCCACTTCGCGGCAAGTTTACAGGAGTTTCAAGGGGACGAAAGGAAAATGAAAGAAGCAGAAGAAAAAAAAAAGAGAGAAGGAACGAAGGCACGAGGAGCCAATGTTGCCAGAACTTCTCTGTGTTATTTCAAGCGTCCGCGTTACGCACGGCCTCGCGTCAGACTTTTAAATAGGCGTGCGGGCGTACCGCGTGCTTCCGAGCACGAAAACTTTCGCCGTGGGAACGGAGTTTATTGGGAGAAGATGAAATTTAACGCCTGTTACTTTCTGCAAGCCTACTTATCCGGGAACTGTTTCCTCATGGGCGAATTAGAACTGTGTCGTAAGTGGAAACGCGATCGCGCGATCAAATGGGAACTAGACGACGGTTAATGTGTATTTCAGCTTGTTGAAATCTGATACAATATACGAATTGTCGGATGTACTGGTGAAATAGAACAATGGTGTTGGTCGGGATTGCGTTAGCGTATTTAGTACGGATGAAGATATACAATTTCAATAAAACCGATGACCATATTCGAGGTGGTAGACGAATTTCGTGTACGGTTAGTAATGTCGAGAATCGAGGCGAATAATGAGGTCAGTTTATAACAATCTATCGTCGTGTACTTTAATTAATCATTGTTTGCCGGTGATATCTAGTTCGAGG
Organism: Dufourea novaeangliae; assembly: GCF_001272555.1. NCBI lineage: Eukaryota > Metazoa > Arthropoda > Insecta > Hymenoptera > Halictidae > Dufourea > Dufourea novaeangliae. The sequence continues at coordinate 257,128 of NW_015373964.1, forward strand.
TCCTTTTTGTGGAATAAAAGGATGTCTACTGGTGTGACTTTGATTAATAATCTTACATAAGGAATACTGTGAAGTCTTTTATCAATAATTCTATGGTGATAATATGCTTTTTGTGTTCTTTTATGTTGGGTGAATAAATAAAATGTATTTAATGGATTTTTTTAGAATAAATAAAATGTAAGTTATAGTTATAGAGTGAATATAATATATGGAGTGTCTCGGATCGGGAAGTACAACCGAAGAGGAAGTGATTCTATAAAGAAAAATAAGTTGCAAAGAAAAGAATGGAATTTTTTCGGATGATGCTTCGGTTTCGAGATAATTGAACTTAAACGTTTGTTGGATTCACGAGTAGTAGAATAGGACTTGGTTAACGCGTCTATTCATTGCATGTCGTTTCTACTTATTGCCAGCACGAATCCGCGCCTTTTAGATGAATGTTAAAACCCATTTTTCTGGAAAACAAAATCGCATATGAAAAAATTTTATCTTTCTTCTTGACTTGTTTTCTCTTATAGAATCACCTACACGGGTATATTACCCGACTTGAGATACCTTGTATAGAATCAATGAAAATACAAATTTTACTGTAACAATTTACTCTATTAAATTAAAGGGTTAATGCATATGTTAAATAAGTGCTGATAGATAAGTGAATACATATGTTACATAAATCATACAGGAAATGAACATCCATCAATAAGAAAATATCTCCCGAAGTGTCTAATGTTCGATAGAAGCCTACTCACAGTTTTTTTTATAATTAGGTTATAGTTCCAGCATAGCATGATATGTTAAATTAATATTATAAAATAATTTTAACTAGTTAATAATGCTAAGCATGAATACCATCAGTAGATAAAATATTCCTGTCAGATGGTAAAGTACCCACTCGGCCAGAGCACAGACGAGATATTGAACAGACCTATGTAACTTCAGATGTGGCTTCACGCACGGTACGCGTCGATTCGAGTCACCTGGCGTTGCTCGCCATTTGCATCAGAGAAAATCGGTGCTCTCCTTCCGAGAGCATTGACTCTCTGAAACATATTCTGCTTCAGAGAATATGCACACCTTTTGTTTCTAAGAATTGCTGGGCATACAGCTAAATGAGATAATTTTAAGTTAATTTATGTCGATTCTAAGACTATTGTAAGCTCAAGAAAGAAGACATCGATTGTCTGTCGTGGGATCTTTATTTGATTTTCAGGTAGACTCAAGAAAGAAGACAGCCGCCGCAGGAAATCAACATTAAAGCGTCTCAATTTAAGTTACTTTTAAGATCATTGTAAATCTTTGTAAACAGGGAGGTAAATGAACCTATCATTTCATCGATGTAACTGCGGTTACATAAATGGGATCGGGTTCCATCTAGCTTTCTTTGAGTCTCCACTTGCAGCAACCTCCTCGTGGTGAGGCCTGGGCAATCGGTATTATCATCGATAAAGTACTGTAAACTGAAGACAATATCGAGCTAATGGCTGCGAACTTCGAATCTATCTCATGAATTGATCGAATGAATGATTATTTTAGAAATCGATATGAGATTCAAAGTGTAAAAATGTCTAGTACTTTGAATGTTTTAGAAAATTATTCGAGATAAAGATGTATGGAACTACTGAAAATTACTTTATATTTCTTTTCCTTATTCTGTAAATTCTTTGATTGGAATACGAATGCTGCTGGAAGTATAAACATTTTCACAGGACAATGATATAAATGGAACTTTAACACTTTTTTAAGTGTTACAGTGATATTTCGTTGGCCTCCGTATTAGCACACTGCGCAGAACGCGGATAGCATGGTCTTGTAGTCGTAAGAGAGCAACTGAGTCGAATAGACGTGTTGTACCGTAGCGCATCGTATTGTATTTCAAACTTTTATATCATTATAATTTATACGTATGTATGTATATTCTAATAAACATACGTCAGGTAATATAAGTTCCATTTCATCGAATTGTCTTATATATAACTGCATAAATATTGTACAATCTTATAGTAATTATAGTTGTCTGGTTCAACAGGTTACTATAGAAACTAACTACTGCTTACGTCTTTTAAACTTGGGCAGTAGTAGTATTTGCAGAAACTTCCATGGTTGCTGGGTTACTATATCAATATACTATACGCACAAGTGTCAATCAGATTTCGACAGTTGCACGAGCAATATTCGACCGAGTTCGAGAGTTGTACGAACAACAACGATAAAGGATCACGTTTCAAAACTCTTATGCATGCTCCGGGGGTTCTATGACTCCACTTCCTCACCACGCGGGGTCACTGGCGCCTCCCCGGGGGTTCTACGACCCCACGTACTTATCACGCGGGTTGCTGGCATTCTCAGCGGGGGTTCTGTGACCCCCACGTTCTTACCACGCGGGGTCTCTGGCGCCTACACCGGGGGTTCTATGACCCCACGATTTCACTACGCGAGGTGTCTGGCGCCACCACCGGGGGTTTTATGACCCCAGGTCCCCACCCCCGGGGTCTCAGGCGCCACCACCGGGGGTTCTATGACCCCACGGCTCACCACACGGGGTCGCTGGCTTACTAAAGACACTAACTACTGTCTACGTCTTTTAATACTTGAGCCGTAGTAGTATCTGCAGGCACTGCCATGGTTGCTGGGGTTACTATATAATTTGCTCACAGAAGCACGCACAAGTGTCAGTCCCAATTCGACAGTTGCACGAGCAACATTCGACCGAACTCGAGACTTGTACGAGCAACAGCGATAAAGGATCACGTTGTATGATTGTACAATATTTATGCAGTTATATTTAAAACAATTCGATGAAATGAAGCTTATATTACCTGACGTATGTTTATTGGAATATACATATATACGTATAAATTATAATGATATAAAAGTTTGTAATACAATACGTTGCGCTACGGTACAATACGTCTATTCGATTCAATTGCTCTATTGCGACTACAACATCATGCTATCCGCGTTCGGCGCATTGCGCTAAAACGGAGGCCCACGAAATATCACTGTAACACTTAAAAAAGTGTTAAAGTTCCATTTATATCATTGTCCTGTGAAAATGTTTATACTTCCAGCAGCATTCGTATTCCAATCAAAGAAATTACAGAATAAGGAAATGGAATCTAAAGTAATTTTCAGTAGTTCCATACATCTTTATCTCGAATAATTTTCTAAATCATTCAAAGTATTAGACATTTTTACACTTTGAATCTCATATCAATTTCTAAAATAATCCTAGTTCGATGTAATATAGAACGTGGTTTTATGAGATAGACTCGAAGTTCGCAGCCATTAGCGCGATATTGTCATCAGTTTACAGTACTTTACCGATGATAATACCGATTGCCCAGGCCTCACCACGAGGAGGTTGCTGCGAGTGGAGGCCCAAGGCAAGTAGATGGAATCATAAGTTCTACATCTACCCACCTTTCACAATAAACCTTATAAATAACTTAAATCTTAACTATCTAATACTATCGGTACTAAAATCCCTCGGCGGATGACTTCTTTCTTGAGCCTAAACCTATAAAAAACTAAGTTCCCTCGTCGGTTGTCTTCGTTCTTCAGCTTAGAACTAATATTATCTTAATATTCTAATTAATACGAATTAATGCTATTAATACAAAATAACTTTAACTAAACGCAACGTAGTCGCTAATACTCAAACGAAAGAGATAGACGGAATGAAAAAAGTTCCATCGATCATTTCGTTTACGCACCTAATATTCCAAGCAGTTATTAATTCTATGATGAACCACGTTAAACGACAGTATGAAGAAGTATCGCGATGAAAGTGTTATCGCCAGAACCTGGTTTAAGAAAATAGGAAAGACGGGCGCAACCTCGCAAACCCGGATCCATCTTTCACTGTCATGGATCTTTGGGCTGGTCACCTGCGTACCAGACCCGAACCAAAAGAGTGCACAAGTATGGTAGTGCAAGCGAGATTCCCTGTTAAGAGTCCGTTTACGGAGCAGCCTCCCGACTACTCCGTACCGGGTACGGCGTACCCCGGCGCGCACGAGTCTTTACTCCAAATCCTACTTACCAGGCAAAGACTAAACACGTCCGATATCTGGCTTCTCAATAGAAACCAGAGGGATCGGCAAACAGTCTTAGTGCACAGGCCCACTGCCCGTACCATAGGTACAGACCCACTGCCCGTACCCCAAGTCTGTGTAGAGAAATCAACGAGCAAAATGAATTAATAATAACTTGGTATGCACAATGGCTGATCACAATTTAAGTCTATTAATAGATAGACTAAAATTAATAATAAACGATGTGATGATGAATATGAATATAACAATGAATATCGAATTATGATTTAAGTTTAACTTACAGTAACTTAACGCAGTGGTAGACGCACGCTTTGAAGATGTAGACGTTGATCGATGTCTTCTTTCGATGGAATAACTGTTTGGAAAAATATTTTTCATTATACAATACACATAGAATACATAATATGCACAGTAAATAAATCACAGTAAATAAAAAAATAAATATCGAAGCCAATGGTTCTCGAACATCTGTAACATACAAGGAATTAGTAACAAGAGAGGGGACACAACAATATGCACAGTATATAGATTAGTAACATGCACAGTAAATAAATAAATAATATGCACAGTAAATAAATCACATTAAATGAATCACAGTACATAAGAAGATAAATATCGAAGCCAATGGTTCTCGAACATCTGTAACATATAAGGGATTAGTAACAAGAGAGGGGACACAACAATATGCACAGTAAATAAATTGATGGTTGTCGAATGCCTGCAACAAACAATGGGTTAGTAACAAGAGAAAGAACGAGTATGAGACGCGCGACCACCCTCCGCGACGGCTCACGAGAAAGTGAGGTGAGGAAGCTAACGCCGTTATGTATTGGGCGTACGCAGGTTTGTTCCTGTTGAATTGTTTTTGCCGGCTTGAACGACCTTCCTCCTCGAACGACCCAAACACCGGATGGTACGGGCAGGTACGGCCATGGTACACGGCGTATTTCCCCTGTGTGGCGGGGGACAGAATACGCCCACGGTAATCCCTGCCTGTCGTAAGAGGCGACTAAAAGGGACCGTTGGGATCGCGTGACTGTGGCACCCGTGGTCCGGAGGGGGGGGAGCTCTCCGTTCCCCTCACCACAGAGAGGGCGCTCCGCCGTCAACTGGCTGAGCCGGCGCTGGGGAGGTACCGGTTGTGTTCGCAAGAGATCCCGGTGCCTCCCCGCATAGCGCCGAGCCCGGCCA